>NC_086449.1:530392108-530574608 GCF_028390025.1 Pseudophryne corroboree | reverse complement strand
TACCCCTTGCAAAAATATCTCTGGCTTTATCCAGACATCTCTTGATGGTCAAATCATCGTATCCACGTGTTGAGAACCTCTGTTTCATCTCATCAATTTGGCATAATGCTGTCATCGGATCAGAGTTGTTACGAAGCACTCTCAAAAATTGGGAGATAGGTAAATTCTGTTTGAGCGGTCCTGAATGATAGCTGTCAAAATGTAACAAAGAATTGCGGTCTGTCTCTTTCCGGTATAGTCTGTAGCCGTAGCCCAGTTCTGTGATAAAGACACTAACATCCAAAAATGAAACAGATTGATCACTAAATTGCATTGTAAATCTAATAGGTGAATCTAGAGAATTTAATTCTTGAATCATTAGCTGTAGAGATTGTTCAGTACCTCTCCATAACAGGAAAACATCGTCTATAAACCTACGGTAAAAAGCAATACTATCTCCAAACAGCGGGACTATATTCTCAGTCTCATAGGCATCCATAAATAAATTAGCATATGAGGGCGCTATATTGCTGCCCATCGCGGTGCCCGCCGTTTGGAGATAGTATCGCTCACCGTATCGAAAGTAGTTACAGGTGAGAATCAGTTCAAGTAATTCAATCAGGAATTCAACAGGAGGAGAACCCACATGATGTCGAGTAAGGACCCGTCTCACAGTCTCAATACCGGCACCATGTGGGATCACCGTATACAGTGAAGTAACATCCATGGTAACCAGCAGGTCACCAGGTGTATGTGGCACGGAGTTCAACAATTCCAAAAAATGACCAGTGTCACGGAGATAGCTTTTGGTATGTTTCACACAAGGTTGTAAAAATGTATCTAGATATTGTGCTACTGGTGAAAACAGAGAGTTACGGGCCGAAATTATAGGCCTACCAGGTGGGGCATCGAGGGTCTTGTGGACCTTGGGTAGAAGGTATAAGATTGGACATATGGGATATTCAGTTCTAAGAAATCCTAAAGTGTCTTCATCAATCCACTTATTATTAATAGCCAAATCTAATAAGTTATCCAATCGTGTCTTAAAACCCACTACCGGGTCACAATCAAGTAACCTGTAAGTATCCGTATCAGCTAGTTGTCTTAATGCCTCAGTATGGTAATCAGACGTATTTAAGATTACCACTGCCCCTCCCTTATCAGCTGATCTAATCGTGATCTTAGGGTTTTCTTTCAGATTAGTTAATGCCTGTTTCTCCAAAGGAGTAAGGTTATATCGGATTCTACCCTGTTTCCCAATAGATTTTTTGATGTTATCATCTAACATCCGGGTGAAAGTTTTGATACTAGGGTTATAGGACACGGGGTCATATGTACTTTTTTTCTTAAAAGGTTTCATGGTTCCAGTATTGTCACTGAGTTGATCAAACTTTTCCGCAAGTCTTAGTTTACGCCCAAGTCTATATTTATCATTAGACCAATTGAACTCATTGAATCTAGGTGTAGGGACGAAACTAAGGCCCTTAGACAGCAAACTCGTTTCAGGCTCAGTGAGAATATGTGAGGATAAATTAATTATCGATTCTTTTGATTTTTGTTTTGTTTCTTCTTTTCTTTTGAATTTGCCCCGCCTGAGGTGGGGCCTTCTGCGTTTAAATTAGAATCACCCAATCGTGAGCGTGTATTAGCTCGAGGGAGCGGAGGTCTTCTAGCTGATTGTGAATCAGATGAGTCACGTTCAGAGGAGGAATTGCTGTCAAGCTGTGAATGATCAAATCTCTGTCTGGAATTTCTAAATCTAAATGGTATAGGATTGTCACTACCAGTAAGCCACCGGTATACCCGGTGTTCCTTATAGTCCCTGTCTACTTTCTCTAGTTTAGTCCTCTTAAAGGAAATCAATTCTTTTCGATATTTATCGGTCTGTTGTTTTAATTTCACCATCCACTGTTGTGAGGTATCTGACTGTAATGTCTCTACAGCGCCTGGACGAAATTGTGTAATTTCACTCCGTATCTTTTTTAAGTCAGCCCCCACCTCCTCTATTACTAGAAGAAGCAAATCAAAGGAGCACTTATTAAGAACAGTGCACCACCTGCTACAAAATGTCGGATTACTTCTACCAATAGTAGGTATATTTCTCAGGCGAAAACCCAGAGGAATTTGTTTTTTACGAAAATAATCAGATAAAAACTGACCATGTAGCAGGAGGTCCACTTCTCTTTTCTCTAGATTAGCCAATTTATGATATGTATCAATTAAATTCTCAGCTGGAAGTTTTTCAAAATCACTGAATTCAGATAGTACACATTCAGCATCTTCGTCAGTAAGAGCCAATAAATCATGCTCAGCAGCAAATAGTAATTCGGTGGATACAAGATTCTCCATTAGTACAATCAATGCAACTCATGTAAAACTATAACATATTTTGTCTACTACCACAGAACTGGGTTTTAAAGGAAAAGTTTTCAATTATCCTCAAAAAATCAGAGGAAGGAAAAATAGCAAAAAATAAAAATAAAACAGAATCCACTTTAGCCAAAAATTCGACTATCTTCACTTGTCTAAAGGACACCAGAGATCAGTCCGTCCACCAGACCAAATCCTCTTTGATACAATAGAAAAATAATATCATGGGCAACTTCGTATAAATATTTAAGGGGTGCTGGACCAGATATGTACACTAACAGTGCACATTAATAAATCAAATCCATGAGGTCCACACTCACATAGTCCATATTCATGCTGGGGTGCATATCCAGATGAAAGATAACCATCAGGTTATAGTTCCAGAATAGCTAAATGAAGGGAGAGCACTCACCAGACTTGTTAAAAGGTAAATCCTTTATTTCAGAACAAGAAGTCACACAGCTACATCGACGTTTCGGTCCTATCCAGGACCTTTGTCAAGATAAAAAACATGGTGCAGTGTCCGGATATTTATACCCATATTAGTTCCCTCCCACCAATAAGGTGGGATACACCCACTCATGTTCAACATTAGAAATAATCCTAATTCAATAGACAGAATAGAGAAACAATCAACCATATGGGCTCTGTATATACAAAATATCTAGTAGGTAATCATCAAAACGGACCAGTTAGGCTTAGTAATCCATCTAATATCATTAAAAAACGGCGTGCGTTCCACCGGCCGAGTCACTTCCGGTCCGTGAACCGCACATCCGGTCACGCGCCCCGGAAGACAGCTAAAGAAAGCAACTTCCGGTCTGCGACACGCATATCCGGTCCCAGGTCACGGGAGTGAATACGGCATACAACACATGTAGAGTCTAATAAAAAAGTCTTAAAGTGATATCCCCATATATGCATATATGCTTTGATAATCAAGAATATGACTGTGCAATTATTCTTTAGACCTTAAACATATTAACAAGATTTATAATTAAATCCAATATATAAACATAAAATTAAATAAATGTCCATAGGGATCCAGTAGATTAGATAAGCCAATTACTCTGATTAGTCAGTTCATCAGATACTTGAAATTTTTGAAACAATCAAGGTATCCATATTCAAGATAAGATTATCAAATATTAGCCAAGCTGTAAAGTAAAATAAAGAGTTAGTAAAGCCACAGACTATTACAACAGGAGAGGACAGACCGCAGAAAAAAATTAATAAAAATAAAAATGTAGTAAAAAATAAAAAATAAGTTCCAGAATTTAGCCCAAATATATGCCATAATGAATGGCATCATTAAGTCCCCGTGGTCGGATGGTATCAAGGCGAAAGATCCAGGATGCCTCCTTTTTAAGAAGCATTTTAGCACGATCTCCACCCCTTCTTGGAGGATCCACCCTGTCAATTATCATACATCTCAATGTCGCCAGCGAATGTCTGGCCTCCATGAAATGCCGGGCCACCGGTTTGTCAGAGGTACCGTCTGTGAGTGCCGACCTAATAGACAGTCGGTGATTTGCCATTCTCTCGCGGAATGGACGTATAGTCTTGCCGACATATACTAATGAGCACGGACAGGTAAGAATACGTCAGACTTCGTGGTTTATATTCTTACCTGTCCGTGCTCATTAGTATATGTCGTATGTGTTGTATGCCGTATTCACTCCCGTGACCTGGGACCGGATATGCGTGTCGCGGACCGGAAGTTGCTTTCTTTAGCTGTCTTCCGGGGCGCGTGACCGGATGTGCGGTTCACGGACCGGAAGTGACTCGGCCGGTGGAACGCACGCCGTTTTTTAATGATATTAGATGGATTACTAAGCCTAACTGGTCCGTTTTGATGATTACCTACTAGATATTTTGTATATACAGAGCCCATATGGTTGATTGTTTCTCTATTCTGTCTATTGAATTAGGATTATTTCTAATGTTGAACATGAGTGGGTGTATCCCACCTTATTGGTGGGAGGGAACTAATATGGGTATAAATATCCGGACACTGCACCATGTTTTTTATCTTGACAAAGGTCCTGGATAGGACCGAAACGTCGATGTAGCTGTGTGACTCCTTGTTCTGAAATAAAGGATTTACCTTTTAACAAGTCTGGTGAGTGCTCTCCCTTCATTTGGCTATTCTGGAACTATAACCTGATGGTTATCTTTCATCTGGATATGCACCCCAGCATGAATATGGACTATGTGAGTGTGGACCTCATGGATTTGATTTATTAATGTGCACTGTTAGTGTACATATCTGGTCCAGCACCCCTTAAATATTTATACGAAGTTGCCCATGATATTATTTTTCTATTGTATCAAAGAGGATTTGGTCTGGTGGACGGACTGATCTCTGGTGTCCTTTAGACAAGTGAAGATAGTCGAATTTTTGGCTAAAGTGGATTCTGTTTTATTTTTATTTTTTGCTATTTTTCCTTCCTCTGATTTTTTGAGGATAATTGAAAACTTTTCCTTTAAAACCCAGTTCTGTGGTAGTAGACAAAATATGTTATAGTTTTACATGAGTTGCATTGATTGTACTAATGGAGAATCTTGTATCCACCGAATTACTATTTGCTGCTGAGCATGATTTATTGGCTCTTACTGACGAAGATGCTGAACGTGTACTATCTGAATTCAGTGATTTTGAAAAACTTCCAGCTGAGAATTTAATTGATACATATCATAAATTGGCTAATCTAGAGAAAAGAGAAGTGGACCTCCTGCTACATGGTCAGTTTTTATCTGATTATTTTCGTAAAAAAACAAATTCCTCGGGGTTTTCGCCTGAGAAATATACCTACTATTGGTAGAAGTAATCCGACATTTTGTAGCAGGTGGTGCACTGTTCTTAATAAGTGCTCCTTTGATTTGCTTCTTCTAGTAATAGAGGAGGTGGGGGCTGACTTAAAAAAGATACGGAGTGAAATTACACAATTTCGTCCAGGCGCTGTAGAGACATTACAGTCAGATACCTCACAACAGTGGATGGTGAAATTAAAACAACAGACCGATAAATATCGAAAATAATTGATTTCCTTTAAGAGGACTAAACTAGAGAAAGTAGACAGGGACTATAAGGAACACCGGGTATACCGGTGGCTTACTGGTAGTGACAATCCTATACCATTTAGATTTAGAAATTCCAGACAGAGATTTGATCATTCACAGCTTGACAGCAATTCCTCCTCTGAACGTGACTCATCTGATTCACAATTAGCTAGAAGACCTCCGCTCCCTCGAGCTAATACACGCTCACGATTGGGTGATTCTAATTTAAACGCAGAAGGCCCCACCTCAGGCGGGGCAAATTCAAAAGAAAAGAAGAAACAAAACAAAAATCAAAAGAATCGATAATTAATTTATCCTCACATATTCTCACTGAGCCTGAAACGAGTTTGCTGTCTAAGGGCCTTAGTTTCGTCCCTACACCTAGATTCAATGAGTTCAATTGGTCTATTGATAAATATAGACTTGGGCGTAAACTAAGACTTGCGGAAAAGTTTGATCAACTCAGTGACAATACTGGAACCATGAAACCTTTTAAGAAAAAAAGTACATATGACCCCGTGTCCTATAACCCTAGTATCAAAACTTTCACCCGGATGTTAGATGATAACATCAAAAAATCTATTGGGAAACAGGGTAGAATCCGATATAACCTTACTCCTTTGGAGAAACAGGCATTAACTAATCTGAAAGAAAACCCTAAGATCACGATTAGATCAGCTGATAAGGGAGGGGCAGTGGTAATCTTAAATACGTCTGATTACCATACTGAGGCATTAAGACAACTAGCTGATACGGATACTTACAGGTTACTTGATTGTGACCCGGTAGTGGGTTTTAAGACACGATTGGATAACTTATTAGATTTGGCTATTAATAATAAGTGGATTGATGAAGACACTTTAGGATTTCTTAGAACTGAATATCCCATATGTCCAATCTTATACCTTCTACCCAAGGTCCACAAGACCCTCGATGCCCCACCTGGTAGGCCTATAATTTCGGCCCGTAACTCTCTGTTTTCACCAGTAGCACAATATCTAGATACATTTTTACAACCTTGTGTGAAACATACCAAAAGCTATCTCCGTGACACTGGTCATTTTTTGGAATTGTTGAACTCCGTGCCACATACACCTGGTGACCTGCTGGTTACCATGGATGTTACTTCACTGTATACGGTGATCCCACATGGTGCCGGTATTGAGACTGTGAGACGGGTCCTTACTCGACATCATGTGGGTTCTCCTCCTGTTGAATTCCTGATTGAATTACTTGAACTGATTCTCACCTGTAACTACTTTCGATACGGTGAGCGATACTATCTCCAAACGGCGGGCACCGCGATGGGCAGCAATATAGCGCCCTCATATGCTAATTTATTTATGGATGCCTATGAGACTGAGAATATAGTCCCGCTGTTTGGAGATAGTATTGCTTTTTACCGTAGGTTTATAGACGATGTTTTCCTGTTATGGAGAGGTACTGAACAATCTCTACAGCTAATGATTCAAGAATTAAATTCTCTTGATTCACCTATTAGATTTACAATGCAATTTAGTGATCAATCTGTTTCATTTTTGGATGTTAGTGTCTTTATCACAGAACTGGGCTACGGCTATAGACTATACCGGAAAGAGACAGACCGCAATTCTTTGTTACATTTTGACAGCTATCATCCAGGACCGCTCAAACAGAATTTACCTATCTCCCAATTTTTGAGAGTGCTTCGTAACAACTCTGATCCGATGACAGCATTATGCCAAATTGATGAGATGAAACAGAGGTTCTCAACACGTGGATACGATGATTTGACCATCAAGAGATGTCTGGATAAAGCCAGAGATATTTTTGCAAGGGGTAGTTCCACCAGATCGAAGAATGACAATCCATTTGTGATCACGACCACCTTTGATGGGGCTGGATCCACCATACGTAATGCCATCCATAAGATGTGGCCTATTGTCAAGTCTGATCCGTCGCTGACTAAGAAGTTACCCAAGAAACCTCTAGTGAGTTTTAAAAGAGCACAAAATTTGAAAGATCTGCTCATGTTGCCTGACAGGATACAAGCTCCATCGACGAATACCTGGTTAAACACAAATAAACCAGGATGTTACCGCTGCATCAACTGTACGACATGCAGGGGGATGATGGTGGGTACATCCTTTCATCACCCACATACAGGTAAAAAAAAGTCCTATTCGTAAAAGGGTGACTTGTACGTCAGACTTCGTGGTTTATATTCTTACCTGTCCGTGCTCATTAGTATATGTCGGCAAGACTATACGTCCATTCCGCGAGAGAATGGCAAATCACCGACTGTCTATTAGGTCGGCACTCACAGACGGTACCTCTGACAAACCGGTGGCCCGGCATTTCATGGAGGCCAGACATTCGCTGGCGACATTGAGATGTATGATAATTGACAGGGTGGATCCTCCAAGAAGGGGTGGAGATCGTGCTAAAATGCTTCTTAAAAAGGAGGCATCCTGGATCTTTCGCCTTGATACCATCCGACCACAGGGACTTAATGATGCCATTCATTATGGCATATATTTGGGCTAAATTCTGGAACTTATTTTTTATTTTTTACTACATTTTTATTTTTATTAATTTTTTTCTGCGGTCTGTCCTCTCCTGTTGTAATAGTCTGTGGCTTTACTAACTCTTTATTTTACTTTACAGCTTGGCTAATATTTGATAATCTTATCTTGAATATGGATACCTTGATTGTTTCAAAAATTTCAAGTATCTGATGAACTGACTAATCAGAGTAATTGGCTTATCTAATCTACTGGATCCCTATGGACATTTATTTAATTTTATGTTTATATATTGGATTTAATTATAAATCTTGTTAATATGTTTAAGGTCTAAAGAATAATTGCACAGTCATATTCTTGATTATCAAAGCATATATGCATATATGGGGATATCACTTTAAGACTTTTTTATTAGACTCTACATGTGTTGTATGCCGTATTCACTCCCGTGACCTGGGACCGGATATGCGTGTCGCGGACCGGAAGTTGCTTTCTTTAGCTGTCTTCCGGGGCGCGTGACCGGATGTGCGGTTCACGGACCGGAAGTGACTCGGCCGGTGGAACGCACGCCGTTTTTTAATGATATTAGATGGATTACTAAGCCTAACTGGTCCGTTTTGATGATTACCTACTAGATATTTTGTATATACAGAGCCCATATGGTTGATTGTTTCTCTATTCTGTCTATTGAATTAGGATTATTTCTAATGTTGAACATGAGTGGGTGTATCCCACCTTATTGGTGGGAGGGAACTAATATGGGTATAAATATCCGGACACTACACCATGTTTTTTATCTTGACAAAGGTCCTGGATAGGACCGAAACGTCGATGTAGCTGTGTGACTTCTTGTTCTGAAATAAAGGATTTACCTGTTAACAAGTCTGGTGAGTGCTCTCCCTTCATTTGGCTATATATATATATATATATATATATATATATATATATATATATATAAATCATTGGTGGCACAGTGGAAGAGTTTGAAAACGTGACTTATTCATTGGTGGCACAGTGGATATGGGCTGTGTGGTGGGGCAGCGGTGACTCACGCTGTACCCTGTGAATGTAGAGGCTGTGTCTGCGCGGCGTGCGGCTCCGTGAATAAAGAGGCAGGGGCTGTGCTGGCGGCGGGACGGGCGGCAGTGGCAGGTAAGATGGAGCCAGGGAGGGCGCGGGAGGAGGAGCAATGTCACATTGTGGACATCGCTCATCGCGGCTCCGTACACACATGCCGTAATGAGCGATGTCACAAGTGACATTGCTCACATTGACCTGCATGCACGGCCGACCCACGACCTGCTCTTTACGAGCACCGATGCACGCATCGGCTGTCGGGAAGGGGGCCATACACACTAGACGACTTGAACGATATATCGTTCAAAATCGTCTATATCGTTAATATCTTTAAAAAAAATTGTCTAGTGTGTATGGCCCTTTACTGTTTGTTCCCAGTTGTAAAGTGCAAGTGAATATTCTGTGCTATATACTGTAAGTAACTAATAAATAAATAGAAGGCTAGAAAGCCAATTTCAAATTGTAAATCTAAAGGGCCGTATTCACGGGCCGAGAGATGTGTGCTGAGCCGTTCGTTCAGCACACATCTCTCCCCCCCTTCCTCAGCACAGTGCGATGTGTGCTGAGCGTTCGGGGGGAAACAGGGGGGGGAACGCTCATTTCACCCAGCGGGTGAAGTGAGTGACCTGCTAGATTGGCCTGCATGCAGGCCAATCTAGCACCAGCGATAGCGATGCGCAGGGCTGCGCATTGCTATCGCCATGGGGGGAACACACGGAGTGATCGCTGCTTAAAATCTAAGCAATCTAGTCAGATTGCTTAGATTTTAAGCAGCGATCGCTCCGTGAGTACCCCCCTTTAGAATGCTCAGGTGTTTATCTGTTTACCTGCTATCATTATGTATCCTAGTAGAAAACAGATTAGACAAAGCTAGACAGGAATGCAATAGATCAAAACATTCAGTAACCACAGGTATCAGGCCTTCAAGGCTTACATGCTGGATGAATGTAATGTAATTACAGCACATACATCATAAAGAGCAGAAAATAGAAAATATACTTACTGGTAACTATATCCATTACGCACTAACATCTAATATGCAATCTCTTTGTGCATGTTCTATTTTTAACTTTTATTTAATAAGTAGATTCAATTAACTATCAATATTGCCGGAAAATAGATCCTTTAAATTGAGTAAAATCAATATTAATGGTGAATATAGCATCCAGATAATATGAAATGTCCTTCATCTGCTGCAATGAAATTCAATAACTGGATCCATTATAGTAATTGTACCAATACTCTTTTGTAATAGAGATTAAATAAATAAATAAATAATAGGATGGATGTTGTGAAGTTTTGTGATGAAATATAGCTCAACTAACAGTTGGTTAATGCACAAAGTACAGTACAAATACTGTAGAATGTGTAGCCTGTGGCGGGAAGTAATACAGAATAAGACGACATTGTTGGCTCATGTACCATATATAATTGTAGATGAGTAGGCGATAGACACTACCGAATTACACAGACTGACAGCTATTGGCTTCGTTATTTAGCCCTGCATGCAACATTCCTCTCAAAGGGTGAGCACAGGTGAAAAAAGGAGGAACTGCAGAATACAGAGGGGCTTATTTATATGTTTAGAATAAGGATGTGCGCTGGCCTCTGTCATGGATTTTGGTTTTCGATCTGTATCTCCTTCGTGTCTTGGATCTGTATTTGGTTTTGCCAAAACCGCCCTTGCGTGTTTTGGATTTGGTTTTGTATCTGTATTTTTTTCAAAAATTCCTAAAAACAATTATTAGCCTCAATAACATTCATTTTCAGTCATTTCCAATGAATTTGACCACCTCACAGCTCACAGTATTGTTCACCAACATGCCTGGCTGGCTAAACTAAGCAACAGTGCAGTGTCACAAACACACAACAGTTATTTCTGTTTAAAAATGTTTTACAAATTAGTAACGTATTAGCAATAACCAATCAAACCAATTTTGCAATTACTATCAATAGACAACAATCCAACACAGAAATTTACGGAGAACTGTGTGTAGAATATCATTGCTCTAAAATAGTAGTAGTTAACAAACAGCAAAGAAAAATAAAACCTGAAACCAAGTGTAAAATAGCAACAGCAGACATGGATGCCCCCTACACAAGCACATGCCTATTCTCAGTGCCCAGTGGTACCTCCCACCTGGGGGCCCTGGGTCATTGATGATTGGCACTCTGTGCCCATTTAAAGCCCTGATCAGCCTTTTTGTTGAACAGCTCCCCAAAATCTCCCCAATCACAAAAAACAGCATTCTGTACCTGCGTTGTACAGTGCGGAATACTTTTGGACACACAGTTAAACCTTGACCAGGTTATAGTGCTGGTTGGATACAGTGTGGGTCGGACACAATACATGTTACAGTGTAGGTCAGATACAATGCAAGTGGATACAGTTTAGGTGGAATACATTGTGGGTTGTATATAGTTCAGGTCACATACAGTGTGGGTTGGATACAGTGCAGGCCAGATACACTGCAGTGTTGGCAGTGCCGGTGTCCCATTGGTGTACTCAGTGCAAGGATGCTGAAAGAGTTGGCAGCAGGGGAGGAGTGTTGGCGTTGTCTGCAAAGTGGGGGTTGAAGGCAGTGGGGGTTGCTGGTGGTGTCCTCTGTGCGGTGGGGGACGCCATATTGCCCCATTGAAGTCAATGGGGATGCGCTGATTGGCTGAGAGCATTAACAGCCCATTGATTTCAATTGGACTGATGCCCGAGGCAAAACCCACAAGATCCGACAAGGGGATCTTGAGGTTTGCCTTGGATAGTGGAGCAGTGGCTCGGATTCCTCCGGATCCCTAAGGTTCAGGTGGGTGTTGTGCACTCCTTCATCCATTACCATCGGATCCATGCCCTGCTGTCATACCGCAACCACATATACCATACCGACAAGTACCTCTAATATACTGTATTACACTGTCTTCTATAAGGGGCCAAAAGTCTCTTGTGTGTATCTAAATAAACCTGCATGCTGTTAACTCTTTAAGTGTGTGGACTAACGTAACTACATCAGGCACCGCCATACTCTGCCAACAGGTTATGTGCCCAGACTGGCATGCTAGAAGCTTAACCCCTATGTGTTTGAGTGATAGCACAGAATAAAAGAACACACAGATAAACTTAAAGTGACATTTTATAGAAGCACTGAGAAAATGTATAACACAGGGCACAGTATGAACTTTGCTAAGTTGAAATGTTCAGAAAACTACATTACATGGAAGTTTGCCATAAAGATGGAGCTTAAGCGGGAAAAGTTGCGGAAGGTCACAATAGACCTAGGAGCAGGTCCTAACCCAGATGATGTATTGTAGACAGAGCCATCGGGACGATAGGTTTAGCTGTGGAGCAGCATGTCTATTCAATACTCAGTGTGAAAGTGTCAGCTAAGGACATCTGGACAGCCCTGCAAAGTGTTTATGAAGACAGAGGTCCGATATTGTCAATAGCTCAGCAGTTGGCATCTGTGGGAGCACAGGTGGATGAGGAAGAAGTGGCGATGTTACAACATCTGACGCCAGAATTAGATTTCTCTATCGTCCTAGTGGATGCTGGGGTTCCTGAAAGGACCATGGGGAATAGCGGCTCCGCAGGAGACAGGGCACAAAAAGTAAAGCTTTTCCAGATCAGGTGGTGTGCACTGGCTCCTCCCCCTATGACCCTCCTCCAGACTCCAGTTAGATTTTTGTGCCCGGCCGAGAAGGGTGCAATCTAGGTGGCTCTCCTAAAGAGCTGCTTAGAAAAAGTTTAGCTAGGTTTTTTATTTTACAGTGATTCCTGCTGGCAACAGGATCACTGCAGCGAGGGACTGAGGGGAGAAGGAGTCAACTCACCTGCGTGCAGGATGGATTGGCTTCTTGGCTACTGGACATCAGCTCCAGAGGGACGATCACAGGTACAGCCTGGATGGTCACCGGAGCCGCGCCGCCGGCCCCCTTGCAGATGCTGAAGTCAGAAGAGGTCCAGAATCGGCGGCTGAAGACTCCTGCAGTCTTCTAAAGGTAGCGCACAGCACTGCAGCTGTGCGCCATTTTCCTCTCAGCACACTTCACACGCAGTCACTGAGGGTGCAGGGCGCTGGGGGGGGCGCCCTGGGAGGCAAATGTAACCTATATAAAGGCTAAAAATACCTCACATATAGCCCCCAGAGGCTATATGGAGATATTTAACCCCTGCCTGGATTCACTAAATAGCGGGAGACGAGCCCGCCGGAAAAGGGGCGGGGCCTATCTCCTCAGCACACGGCGCCATTTCCTCTCACAGCTCCGCTGGTCAGGACGGCTCCCAAGTCTCTCCCCTGCACTGCACTACAGAAACAGGGTAAAACAGAGAGGGGGGGGCAAATTTATGGCGATATTTTGATATAACAAAGCAGCTATAAGGGAGCACTTATTATAAGGCTATCCCTGATATATATATAGCGCTTTTGGTGTGTGCTGGCAAACTCTCCCTCTGTCTCCCCAAAGGGCTAGTGGGTCCTGTCTTCGTTAGGAGCATTCCCTGTGTGTCTGCTGTGTGTCGGTACGTGTGTGTCGACATGTATGAGGACGATATTGGTGTGGAGGCGGAGCAATTGCCAAATATGAGGATGTCACCCCCTAGGGAGTCGACACCAGAATGGATGCCTTTATTTATGGAACTACGGGATAGTGTCAACACGCTAAAGCAGTCGTTTGACGACATGAGGCGGCCGGACAATCAATTAGTGCCTGTCCAGACGACTCAAACACCGTCAGGGGCTGTGAAACGCCCTTTGCCTCAGTCGGTCGACACAGACCCAGACACAGGCACTGACTCCAGTGGTGACGGTGACGAATCAACCATATTTTCCAGTAGGGCCACACGTTATATGATTTTGGCAATGAAGGAGGCGTTACATTTAGCTGATACTACAGGTACCACTAAACAGGGTATTATGTGGGGTGTGAAAAAACTACCTATAGTTTTTCCTGAATCAGAAGAATTAAATGACGTGTGTAATGAAGCATGGGTTGCCCCTGATAAAAAGCTGATAATTTCAAAGAAATTATTGGCATTATACCCTTTCCCGCCAGAGGTTAGGGAGCGCTGGGAAACACCTCCTAGGGTGGACAAGGCGCTAACACGCTTATCTAAACAAGTGGCGTTACCCTCTCCTGAGACGGCCGCACTTAAAGATCCATCAGATAGGAGGATGGAAAATATCCAAAAAAGTATATACACACATGCAGGTGTTATACTACGACCAGCTGTAGCGACTGCCTGGATGTGCAGTGCTGGGGTAGTTTGGTCAGAGTCCCTGATTGAAAATATTGATACCCTGGACAGGGACAATATTTTACTGTCGTTAGAACAAATAAAGGATGCATTTCTTTATATGCGTGATGCACAGAGGGATATCTGCACACTGGCATCACGGGTAAGTGCTATGTCCATTTCGGCCAGAAGAGCTTTATGGACGCGACAGTGGACAGGCGATGCGGATTCAAAACGGCATATGGAAGTTTTGCCGTATAAAGGGGAGGAGTTATTTGGAGTCGGTCTATCAGATTTGGTGGCCACGGCTACAGCCGGGAAATCCACCTTTCTACCTCAAGTCACTCCCCAACATAAAAAGGCACCGACTTTTCAACCGCAGCCCTTTCGTTCCTTTAAAAATAAGAGAGCAAAGGGCTATTCATATCTGCCACGAGGCAGAGGTCGAGGGAAGAGACAGCAACACGCAGCTCCTTCCCAGGAACAGAAGCCCTCCCCGGCTTCTACAAAAGCCTCAGCATGACGCTGGGGCTTCTCAAGCGGACTCGGGGACGGTGGGCGGTCGTCTCAAAAATTACAGCGCGCAGTGGGCTCACTCGCAGGTAGATCCCTGGATCCTGCAGATAATATCTCAAGGGTACAGGTTGGAATTAGAGACAGATCCACCTCGCCGTTTCCTGAAGTCTGCTTTACCAACGTCCCCCTCCGAAAGGGAGACGGTTTTGGAAGCCATTCACAAGCTGTACTCTCAGCAGGTGATAGTCAAGGTACCTCTTCTACAACAAGGGAAGGGGTATTATTCCACTCTTTTTGTGGTACCGAAGCCGGATGGCTCGGTAAGGCCTATTCTAAATCTGAAGTCCTTGAACCTGTACATAAAGAAGTTCAAGTTCAAGATGGAGTCACTCAGCGCAGTGATAGCGAACCTGGAAGAGGGGGACTTTATGGTATCCTTGGACATCAAGGATGCGTATCTCCACGTTCCAATTTACCCCTCACACCAGGGGTACCTCAGGTTCGTTGTACAAAACTGTCACTATCAGTTTCAGACGCTGCCGTTCGGATTGTCCACGGCACCTCGGATCTTTACAAAGGTAATGGCCGAGATGATGATTCTTCTTCGAAGAAAAGGCATATTAATTATCCCATACTTGGACGATCTCCTAATAAGGGCAAGGTCCAGAGAACAGCTAGAGATGGGATTAGCACTGTCTCAAGAAGTGCTAAAACAGCACGGGTGGATTCTGAATATTCCAAAATCCCAGTTAATGCCGACAACTCGGCTGCTGTTCCTAGGGATGATTCTGGACACGGTTCAGAAAAAGGTTTTTCTCCCGGAGGAAAAAGCCAAGGAGTTATCCGAGCTTGTCAGGAACCTCCTAAAACCAGGAAAGGTGTCTGTACATCAATGCACAAGAGTCCTGGGAAAAATGGTGGCTTCTTACGAAGCAATTCCATTCGGCAGATTCCACGCAAGAATTTTCCAAAGGGATCTGTTGGACAAATGGTCAGGGTCGCATCTTCAGATGCACCTACGGATAACCCTGTCTCCAAGGACAAGGGTGTCTCTTCTGTGGTGGTTGCAGAGTCCTCATCTATTGGAGGACCGCAGATTCGGCATACAGGATTGGATCCTGGTGACCACGGACGCCAGCCTGAGAGGCTGGGGAGCAGTCACACAAGGAAGAAACTTCCAGGGAGTATGGACGAGTCTGGAAACGTCTCTTCACATAAACATTCTGGAACTAAGAGCAATATACAATGCTCTAAGCCAGGCAGAACCTCTGCTTCAGGGAAAACCGGTGTTGATCCAGTCGGACAACATCACGGCAGTCGCCCATGTGAACAGACAGGGCGGCACAAGAAGCAGGAGTGCAATGGCAGAAGCTGCAAGGATTCTTCGCTGGGCAGAGAATCATGTGATAGCACTGTCAGCAGTGTTCATCCCGGGAGTGGACAACTGGGAAGCAGACTTCCTCAGCAGACACGATCTTCACCCGGGAGAGTGGGGACTTCATCCAGAAGTCTTCCACATGCTGGTAACCCGTTGGGAAAGACCAATGGTGGACATGATGGCGTCTCGCCTCAACAAAAAACTGGACAGGTATTGCGCCAGGTCAAGAGATCCGCAGGCAATAGCTGTGGACGCGCTGGTAACGCCTTGGGTGTACCAGTCGGTGTATGTGTTTCCTCCTCTGCCTCTCATACCAAAAGTATTGAGAATTATACGGCAAAGAGGCGTAAGAACGATACTAGTGGTTCCGGATTGGCCAAGAAGGACTTGGTACCCGGAACTTCAAGAGATGATCACGGAAGATCCGTGGCCTCTACCTCTAAGGAGGGACTTGCTTCAGCAGGGTCCCTGTCTGTTTCAAGACTTACCGCGGCTGCGTTTGACGGCATGGCGGTTGAACGCCGGATCCTAAAGGAAAAAGGCATGCCGGAAGAAGTCATTCCTACTTTGATTAAAGCAAGGAAGGAAGTAACCGTGCAACATTATCACCGAATTTGGCGAAAATATGTTGCGTGGTGCGAAGATCGGAGTGCTCCGACGGAGGAATTTCAACTGGGTCGATTCCTACATTTCCTGCAATCAGGATTGTCTATGGGTCTCAAATTGGGATCTATTAAGGTTCAAATTTCGGCCCTGTCGATTTTCTTTCAAAAAGAATTGGCTTCAGTCCCTGAAGTCCAGACCTTTGTTAAGGGAGTGCTACATATACAGCCTCCTGTGGTGCCTCCAGTGGCACCGTGGGATCTCAATGTGGTTTTGGACTTTCTAAAATCTCATTGGTTTGAACCACTAAAAAAGGTGGATTTGAAATATCTCACTTGGAAAGTGACCATGCTTCTAGCCCTGGCTTCTGCCAGGAGAGTATCAGAATTGGCAGCTTTATCTTACAAAAGCCCATATCTGATTTTCCATTCGGACAGGGCAGAACTGCGGACTCGTCCGCATTTTCTCCCTAAGGTGGTGTCAGCATTTCATCTGAACCAGCCTATTGTAGTGCCTGCGGCTACAAGTGACTTGGAGGACTCCAAGTTACTGGACGTTGTCAGAGCATTAAAAATATATATTGCAAGGACAGCTGGAGTCAGAAAATCTGACTCGTTGTTTATATTGTATGCACCCAACAAGATGGGTGCTCCTGCGTCTAAGCAGACGATTGCTCGTTGGATCTGTAGCACAATCCAACTTGCACATTCTGTGGCAGGCCTGCCACAGCCTAAATCTGTAAAGGCCCACTCCACAAGGAAGGTGGGCTCATCTTGGGCGGCTGCCCGAGGGGTCTCGGCATTACAACTTTGCCGAGCAGCTACGTGGTCAGGGGAGAACACGTTTGTAAAATTTTACAAATTTGATACTCTGGCTAAGGAGGACCTGGAGTTCTCTCATTCGGTGCTGCAGAGTCATCCGCACTCTCCCGCCCGTTTGGGAGCTTTGGTATAATCCCCATGGTCCTTTCAGGAACCCCAGCATCCACTAGGACGATAGAGAAAATAAGATTTTACTTACCGATAAATCTATTTCTCGGAGTCCGTAGTGGATGCTGGGCGCCCATCCCAAGTGCGGATTATCTGCATAAATTGTACATAGTTATTGTTAACTAATTCGGGTTATTGTTGAAGGAAGCCATCTTTCAGAGGCTCCGCTGTTATCATACTGTTAACTGGGTTTAGATCACAGGTTGTACGGTGTGATTGGTGTGGCTGGTATGAGTCTTACCCGGGATTCAAAATCCTCCCTTATTGTGTACGCTCGTCCGGGCACAGTACCTAACTGGAGTCTGGAGGAGGGTCATAGGGGGAGGAGCCAGTGCACACCACCTGATCTGGAAAAGCTTTACTTTTTGTGCCCTGTCTCCTGCGGAGCCGCTATTCCCCATGGTCCTTTCAGGAACCACAGCATCCACTACGGACTCCGAGAAATAGATTTATCGGTAAGTAAAATCTTATTTTTTTGGTGGTTGCTTTAGAGTCAAATGATACTAAGTTGACAACAGAGATTATAAGGGCCAAGCGACTACAGTTCCGAGAACATATTCCTGTCGAGACCATAGCTGAGGGTTCTGCCTTGATCACAAAGGGCACAAAGTCTGAAAAGCACAAGTTCAAGTGTTTTGTATGTCACAAGATAGGACATAAAGCCACAGAATGTAGGATGAGAAATTCCAGTGGTGCGCAGAAGCAGCGTGACAATCCAAACGAGTCAGCATTAAATGTAGCAGATAGTCACAGGAAGGATTGCTGGTACATGGACTCGGGGGCCACTAGGCATTTCAGTTGCAATAAGCATTGGTTCAATTTTTTAACACCGTGTGTACACACTACAGTAACAGGGATTGGAAACAAAGTCCTTACTGCATCACAAGCTGGGACAATCACAGTGCGTTTAAGAATTGGAGGAGAAACAGTTGTTACAGATATCCAAGATGTATTGTTTGTTCCAGATTTCGGAAGTAATCTCATTGCTATCAGCGTCCTAGAGAAGAAGGGTTTCAAGGCTGTCATACCACAACCACATATACCATACCGATAAGTACCGCTAATAGACTGTGTTACACTGTTTTCTATAAGGGGCCAATTGCCTACCATCACAAGATATCTAAGTCACTTGTGTGTATCTTAATAAACCTGCATGCTGTTAACTCTTTAAGTGTGTGGACTAACGTAACTACAGCAGGCACCGCAATACTCTGCCAACAATAACAAGTTTGTATACTTACACCCCACTATAGTTTAAAAATAGGGCAAACTTAACATTGTTAGTAATAAAGGGGGTCATTCGGAGTTGATCGCTCGCTAGCAGTTTTTAGCAGCCGTGCAAATGCTATGCCGCCGCCCACTGGGAGTGTATTTTAGCTTAGCAGATTTGCGAACAGTTGTATCGCAGAGCACCTGCAAAAATTTTTTGGCTAGTCTCAGAGTAGCTCAAAACCTACTCAGCGCTTGCGATCACTTCAGACTATTCAGTTCCGGATTTGACGTCATACACCCGCCCAGCGCTCGCCCAGCCACGCCTGCGGTTTCCCTGGCATGCCTGCGTTTTTCTGAACACTCCCTGAAAACGGTCAGTTGCCACCCAGAAACGCCCACTTCATGTCAATCACTCTGCGGCCACCAGTGCGACTGAAATGCTTCGCTAGACCCTGTGCAAAACTGCATCGTTCGTTGTGTCCGTACATCACGCGTGCGCATTGCGCCGCATACGCATGCGCAGAACTGACATTTTTTAGCCTGATCACTGCGCTGCGAACAATTTGCAGCTAGCGATCAACTCGGAATGACCCCCAAAGTCACATGTTTAGTGTAGCTCCTTCTTGACCATTCCTGCTCTAAGCTCCATCTGGGGTCACCTTTTTCCTGGAGTTTAGAATGACTTCTAATATGTGTCACATTTCACCTTGAGGATCATGTTGATGAGGATAGAAATACTGTATTGGGGAGGGAATTCTGAGTGCACTCACCATACACAGCTGCAGGAGGATGGCAACCGTGATTACATAATTCAATGATCAAACACTGTGCTCACTGAAATGTGTGTTGATAGAAATTGTTGGACCGATCTAACAGCAAAGCTTGCTGCAGCAGCTGAGCAATGATTGGCTCTTCTAAGCCACAGACTTTCAACTTAAGAACACCACTTCATTGGCCAAGCCAGGTGACCCGGCAGTAAGCATGAAGCTCTTGCCATAGATGGCTACCACCTATCTCAGGCATTTCAATCACAGATGCAGCTCTATGGGGCTTAAAATGTAGACCCCACAGAAATATGCTGGAATGTGCAGAGCTACAACTTTGAGGAAGGAGATTGTCCTGTGCTGGGGTTGCAGTTATGTGACAATATCGGCCCGCTCACAATCCCGATGGTCGGCATGCTAAACAGCAGGAACTGTTCCAACTAATGGGTGTCTACGACAGCCATAGAGTGGGAATAGAACCTGTGGCGAGCACAGTGAGCCACCGAGCCCGCTGCATGGCGAGCGCAGTGAGCCCGCAAGGGTCTTGTTGTGCTCCCCCCTGCCAAGATTCCGCTACCGGGACATCAGCGTCGTTATGCTGACCGGTGAACTCCTGACCGCCGGTCACGCATACCCAACACCCCTGTGCTGTGCTGAATCTATATTTTACTAGGTTTTATCAACCTTCTAGTTAGGATGGTCCCTTTTCCCTCATACAGTATGTTTCTAGGTATTATGTAGTATGTGCATGGGCGCTACGCCATACTCAAGGATAGATACACACTTATGGGGGCTTTTCGGGACATACAGTAATTGTAATCAATTGTCTCATATTTCTAACATGAATACTTAAGCTTAATGATTTAGAAAGTATTGATGAGCGGGTTCGGTTCCTCGAGATCCGAACCCCCCCGAACTTCACCCATTTTACACGGTTCCGAGGCAGACTCGGATCTTCCCACCTTGCTCGGTTAACCCGAGCGCGCCCGAACGTCATCATCCCGCTGTCGGATTCTCACAAGATTCGTATCCTATATAAGGAGCCGCGCGTCGCCGCCATTTTCACTCGTGCATTGGAGATGATAGCGAGAGGACGTGGCTGCGTTCTCTCAGTTTCTGTGTTCAGTGTGCTGCAAATATCTGTGCTCAGTGTGCTGAAAATATCTGTGCTCAGTGTGCTGAAAATATCTGTGCTCAGTGTGCTGAAAATATCTACGTTCTCTGCCTGAAAAACGCTCCATATCTGTGCTGCATTGTGGTATATAGTAGGAGGACAGTGCAGAATTTTGCTGTGACCACCAGTATATATATAGCAGTACGGTACAGTAGTCCACTGCTCTACCTCTGTTTCGTCAAGTATACTATGCATCCATATCTGTGCTGCATTTTAGTTGTGCGCAGTATATAGTAGGAGGGGACAGTGCAGAATGTAGCTGTGACCACCAGTATATATATAGCAGTACGGTACAGTAGTCCACTGCTCTACCTCTGTGTCTTCAAGTATACTATCCATCCATACCTGTGCTGCATTTTAGTTGTGCGCAGTATATAGTAGGAGGACAGTGCAGAATTTTGCTGACCACCACTATATATATAGCAATACGGTACAGTAGTCTACTGCTCTACCTCTGTCATCAAGTATACTATCCATCGATACCTGTGCTGCATTTTAGTTGTGCGCAGTATATAGTAGGAGGACAGTGCAGAATTTTGCTGACCACCAGTATGTATATAGCAGTACGGTACAGTAGTCCACTGCTCTACCTCTGTGTCATCAAGTATACTATCCATCCATACCTGTGCTGCTTTTTAGTTGTGAGCAGTATATAGTAGGAGGACAGTGCAGAATTTTGCTGACCACCAGTATATATATAGCAGTATGGTACAGTAGGCCATTGCTATTGATATATTAACTGGCATATAATTCCACACATTAAAAAATGGAGAACAAAAATGTGGAGGGTAAAATAGGGAAAGATCAAGATCCACTTCCACCTCGTGCTGAAGCTGCTGCCACTAGTCATGGCCGAGACGATGAAATGCCATCAACGTTGTCTGCCAAGGCCGATGCCCAATGTCATAGTAGAGAGCATGTAAAATCCAAAAAACAAAAGTTCAGTAAAATGACCCAAAAATCAAAATTAAAAGCGTCTGATGAGAAGCGTAAACTTGCCAATATGCCATTTACGACACGGAGTGGCAAGGAACGGCTGAGGCCCTCTCCTATGTTCCTCATGACTAGTGGGTCAGCTTCACATGAGGATGGAAGCACTCATCCTCCTGCTAGAAAACTTAAAAGACTTAAGATGGCAAAAGCACAGCAAAGAACTGTGCGTTCTTCTAAATCACAAATCCCCAAGGAGAGTCCAATTGTGTCTGACCTTCCCAACACTGGACGGGAAGAGGTGGCGCCTTCCACCATTTGCACGCCCCCTGCAAGTGCTGGAAGGAGCACCCGCAGTCCAGTTCCTGATAGTCAAATTGAAGATGTCACTGTTGAAGTACACCAGGATGAGGATATGGGTGTTGCTGGCGCTGGGGAGGAAATTGACAAGGAGGATTCTGATGGTGAGGTGGTTTGTTTAAGTCAGGCACCCGGGGAGACACCTGTTGTCCGTGGGACGAATATGGCCATTGACATGCCTGGTTAAAATACAAAAAAAATCACCTCTTCGGTGTGGAATTATTTCAACAGAAATGCGGACAACTGGTGTCAAACCGTGTGTTGCCTTTGTCAAGCTGTAATAAGTAGGGGTAAGGACGTTAACCACCTAGGAACATCCTCCCTTATACGTCACCTGGAGCGCATTCATCAGAAGTCATTGACAAGTTCAAAAACTTTGGGTGACAGCGGAAGCAGTCCACTGACAACTAAATCCCTTCATCTTGTAACCAAGCTCCTGCAAACCACACCCCCAACTCCCTCAGTGTCAATTTCCTCCTTAGACAGGAAAGCCAATAGTCCTGCAGGCCATGTCACTGTCAAGTCTGATGAGTCCTCTCCTGCCTGGGATTACTCCGATGCATCCTTGAGTGTAACGCCTACTGCTGCTGCCGCTGCTGTTGCTGCTGCAGGGAGTCGATCGTCATCCCAGAGGGGAAGTCGGAAGACCACTTGTACTACTTCCAGTAAGCAATTGACTGTCCAACAGTCCTTTGCGAGGAAGATGAAATATCACAGCAGTCATCCTGCTGCAAAGCAGATAACTCAGGCCTTGGCAGCCTGGGTGGTGTTAAACGTATGTCCGGTATCCACCGTTAGAGAATTGATTGAGTTAGTGTGTCCCCGGTACCAAATACCATCTAGGTTCCATTTCTCTAGGCAGGCGATACCGAAAATGTACACAGACCTCAGAAAAAGAGTCACCAGTGTCCTAAAAAATGCAGTTGTACTCAATGTCCACTTAACCACGGACATGTGGACAAGTGGAGCAGGGCAGACTCAGGACTATATGACTGACAGCCCACTGGGTAAATGTATTGCCTCCCGCAGCAAGAACAGCAGCGGCGGCACCAATAGCAGCATCTCGCAAACGCCAACTCGTTCCTAGGCAGGCTACGCTTTGTATCACCGCTTTCCTTAAGAGGCACACAGCTGACAACCTCTTACGGAAACTGAGGAACATCATCGCAGAATGGCTTACCCCAATTGGACTCTCCTGGGGATTTGTGACATCGGACAACGCCACCAATATTGTGCATGCATTACATGTGGGCAAATTCCAGCACGTCCCATGTTTTGCACATACATTGAATTTGGTGATGCAGAATTATTTAAAAAACGACAGGGGCGTGCAAGAGATGCTGTCGGTGGCCCGAAGAATTGCGGGCCACTTTCGGCATTCAGCCACCGCGTGCCAAAGACTGGAGCACCAGCAAACACTCCTGAACCTGCCCCGCCATCATCTGAAGCAAGAGGTGGTAACGAGGTGGAATTCAACCCTCTATATGCTTCAGAGGATGGAGGAGCAGCAAAAGGCCATTCAAGCCTATACATCTGCCTACGATATAGGCAAAGGAGGGGGAATGCACCTGACTCAAGCGCAGTGGAGAATGATTTCAACGTTGTGCAAGGTTCTGCAACCCTTTGAACTTGCCACATGTGAAGTCAGTTCATTCCCCTCATCAGGCTTTTGCAGAAGAAGCTGGAGAGATTGAAGGAGGAGCTAACACTGAGCAATTCCGCTAGGCATGTGGGACTTGTGGATGGAGCCCTTAATTCGCTTAACCAGGATTCACGGGTGGTCAATCTGCTGAAATCAGAGCACTACATTTTGGCCACCGTGCTCGATCCTAGGTTTAAAGCCTACATTGTATCTCTCTTTCTGGCAGACACAAGTCTGCAGAGGTGCAAAGACCTGCTGGTGAGACACTTGTCAAGTCAAGCGGAACGTGACCCGTCAACAGCTCCTCCTTCACATTCTCCCGCAACTGGGGCTGCGATGAAAAGGCTAGGAATTCCGAGCCCACCCGCTGGCGGTGATGCAGGGCAGTCTGGAGGGAGTGCTGACATCTGGTCCAGACTGAAGGACCTGCCAACGATTACTCACATGTTGTCTACTGTCACTGCATATGATTCTGTCACCATTGAAAGAATGGTGGAGGATTATATGAGTGACCGCATCCAAGTAGGCACGTCAGACAGTCCGTACAGGAAAAAGAGGCAATTTGGAGGCCCTTGCAGAAACTGGCTTTATTTTACCTAAGTTGCCCCCCCTCCAGTGTGTACTCCGAAAGAGTGTTTAGTGCAGCCGCTCACCTTGTCAGCAATCGGCGTACAAGGTTACTTCCAGAAAATGTGGAGAAGATGATGTTCATCAAAATGAATTATAATCAATTCCTACGTGGAGACATTCACCAGCAATTGCCTCCAGAAAGTACACCGGGACCTGAGATGGTGGATTCCAGTGGGGACGAATTAATACTCTGTGAGGAGGGGGATGTACACAGTGAAAGGGGTGAGGAATTGGAGGATGAGGAGGAGGTGGACATCTTGCCTCTGTAGAGCCAGTTTGTGCAAGGAGAGATTGATTGCTTCTTTTTTGGTGGGGGCCCAAACCAATCAGTCATTCCAGTCACAGTCGTGTGGCAGACCCTGTCACTGAAATGATGGGTTTGTTAAAGTGTGCATGTCCTGTTTATACAACATAAGGGTGGGTGGGAGGGCCCAAGGACAATTCCATCTTGCACCTCTTTTTTTCTTTAATTTATCTTTGCATCATGTGCTGTTTGGGGACTATTTTTTGAAGTGCCATCCTGTCTGACACTGCAGTGCCACTCCTAGATGGGCCAGGTGTTTGTGTCGGCCACTTGGGTCGCTTAGCTTAGCCATCCAGCGACCTTGGTGCACCTCTTTTTTTCTTTGCATCATTTGCTGTTTGGGGACTATTTTTGAAATCTGCCATCCTGTCTGACTCTGCAGTGCCACTCCTAGATGGGCCAGGTGTTTGTGTCGGCCACTTGGGTCGCTTAGCTTAGCCATCCAGCGACCTTGGTGCACCTCTTTTTTTCTTTGCATCATGTGCTGTTTGGGGACTATTTTTTTAAGTGCCATCCTGTCTGACACTGCAGTGCCACTCCTAGATGGGCCAGGTGTTTGTGTCGGCCACTTGGGTCGCTTAGCTTAGTCATCCAGCGACCTCGGTGCAAATTTTAGGACTAAAAATAATATTGTGAGGTATGAGGTGTTCAGAATAGACTGAAAATGAGTGGAAATTATGGTTATTGAGGTTAATAATACTATGGGATCAAAATGACCACCAAATTCTATGATTTGAGCTGTTTTTAAGGGTTTTTTTGTAAAAAAAAACACTCGAATCCAAAACACACCCGAATCTGACAAAAAAAATTCAGGGAGGTTTTGCGAAAACGCGTCCGAATCCAAAACACGGCCGCGGAACCGAATCCAAAACCAAATCACAAAACCCGAAAAATTTCCGGTGCACATCACTATTAGAAAGGTGTAATGGAAACAACCTTAGTAAAAAATAAGCAAAATATTGTTAAAAAATGGATAGTGTGAACTAGAAAAAATGGATCACTGATTGGCACCTTTGTATATGCCCTGTATATAAAACTGGCATCCCGGGAAGTGATCTGGCACCTGTTGTAATGCATAGTTCATTTACTGGCTCTTTCCTTTCACTTCTCTATCCAGGAGGGTACCCTGGCTGCTTCACTTTTCTAAGATTGGGGGTAATTCAGGCTTGATTGCTGCTGTGCATTTTTGCACAGCGGGCGATCAAGTCCAAACTGCGCATGCGTATGCACCGCAATACACAGGTGCATTGCACGGGTACAAAGCAGATCGCCGCACAGTGATGGGTTTGTGCGACAGATCCGTTCGCACGGGCGATCGCAAGGAGATTGACAGGAAGATGGCGTTTGTGGGTGTCAACCAGGGCCGTAACTAGGTGTGTGCCGATGGTGCCTTGCCCACAGCGCAAATGCACTGAGGGCGCACCATCAGCAGCACACCCGCTGGCCCAGACAGCTGAAGGCGGCGCCGCCTGTGTCCCGCTGATGGCGGCGCCGCCTCTGTACTACTTAAGTCACCGCCGCCCGCCCGTGTTCCCCCCGGAAGCTGCCGCAACTTCCTCTGAAGCCGCCGGCTAGCCGCGCGCTCGGCCGCCCACCTGCCCAACTTCTCCTGAAGGTGCCGGCCGCGCGCTCGAAACTTCTTCTGAAGCCGCTGGCCGCCCGCCCAACTTCCTCTGAAACCGCCGCTGCCGTTCGCCCGCTTGTGTCCCACTGAACCAGCTGCGGCTGAGCGGCATCAGTGTGACAGGGATGCTGCTCTCTGGCCCAGCGGCAGCCCGGCCCCCCCTCTGCAATTTGGAACTTGTCAGAGCGCCTCAGTCTGTCTGACCTATCTGGTTAGTACATGCAGGGGCAAACGCAGGATTTACTGGGGGGGGGGGGGACTCTGTCTGCTGTAATGTGTAAAAAGGGGGACAATGTCTGCTGTAATGTGTAAAAAGGGGGACAATGTCTGCTGTAATGTGTAAAAAGGGGGACAATGTCTGCTGTAATGTGTAAAAAGGGGGACAAGGTTTGGCGTAATGTGTAAAAAGGGGGACAAGGTCTGGCGTAATGTGTAAAAAGGGGGACAATGTCTGCTGTAATGTGTAAAAAGGGGGACAATGTCTGCTGTAATGTGTAAAAAGAGGGACAATGTCTGGCGTAATGTGTAAAAAGGGGGACAATGTCTGCCGTAATGTGTAAAAAGGGGGACAATGTCTAGCGTAATGTGTAAAAAGGGGGACAAGGTCTGGCGGAATGTGTAAAAAGGGGGACAAGGTCTGGCGTAATGTGTAAAAAGGGGGACAAGGTCTGCCGTAATGTGTAAAAAGGGGGACAATGTCTGCCGTAATGTGTAAAAAGGGGGACAATGTCTGGCGTAATGTGTAAAAAGGGGGACAATGTCTGCCGTAATGTGTAAATAGGGGACGCTGACTGCCGTAATGTGTAAAAGGGGCTCTACCTGGTGTAGTGGCGCTACTGTGCAGTGTAATTTGAATAATGGAGACTACTGTGCACTGTAGTATGGTATTATTTTGTGGCCACACCCTTTTCCCATGAAGCCACTCCCCTAATTTTTTTGCGCGCGCCTATGGCGCGCACTGCCCTTGTTTTACATGAGGTGGGGCGCCAATGCCGTTTCTTGCCCACAGCGCTAAAATGCCTAGTTACGGCACTGGTGTCAACTGACCGTTTTCAGGCATATCCATGCGTTTGCAGGGAGGGATCCTGACGTCAATTCTGGTCCCAGACAGGCTGATGTGATCGCAGCGGCTGAGTAAGTCCTGGGCTGCGCAGAGACAGCACAAAATCTTTGTACAGCTCTGCTACACATGCGTTCGCACACTTGCACAGCTAAAATACACTCCTCCTGTAGGCAGTGGCTATCTGATCGCAGCACTGCAAAAATCGCTTGCTAGCGATCAGGTCTGAATTAGGCCCATTGTCCCAAAATCTACTACTTTGCTCACTTTCAACCCCCACTATATCAATAACCCCTACTGAAGACATGCTGTACACTGTATCAAGGGCCTAATTCAGACCTGATCGCAGCAGCAAAATCTTTCTCTAATGGGCAAAACCATATGCACTGCAGGGGGGGGGGGGGGGGGGGGGGGCAGATATAACATTTGCAGAGAGAGTTAGATTTGGGAGGGTTATATTGTTTCTGTGTAGGGTAAATACTGGCTGCTTTATTTTACACTGCAATTTAGATTTCAGTTTGAACACACCCCACCCAAATCTAACTCTCTCTGCACATGTTATATCTGTGCCCACTGCAGTGCACATGGGGGGTCATTCATACCTGTTCGCACGCTGCTATTTTTTGGAGCGGTGCAAATGGGTCGGTTCTGCGCATGCACGGCGGCTGCAATGCACAGGCGCGTCGTTGCCGGCAACAACAAGAAGAACGAAGAAAGCGATCGCAAGAAGATTGACAGGAGGAAGGCATTCCGGGGCGTCAATTGACCATTTTCTGGGAGTGGTACGCCGAACACAGGCGTGTCCAGGCGTTTGCAGGGCAGGTGTCTGATGTAAATTCCGCGACCTGACAGGCTGAAGACATCGCAGCGGGTAAGAAACTCCAGAGCTACTCAGAAACTGCACAAAATGTTTTTGCATAGCTCGGCTGCACAAGCGTTCGCATCAATGCTATAAAAAAAAAAAATCCCCCCCCATAGGCGGTGTCTAGTTGATCGCACGGGCAGCAAAAAGTTGCTACATGCGATCAACTCAGAATGACCCCCATGGTTTTGCCCAACTGCTAACAAATTTGCTACTGCGATCAATTCTGAATTAAGGCCCTCATTCCGAGTTGATCGCACGGTAGCTGTTTTTAGCTGCCGTGCGATCAAATAGTCGCTGCCTTTGGGGGAGTGTATTTTTGCATAGCAAGGCTGCATTCGCTTGTGCAACCGAGCTATGCAAAAACATTTTGTGCAGTTTAGGAGTAGGTCTGAACTTACTTACCCACTGCGATCACTTCAGCCTGTCAGGTCCCGGAATTGACGTCAGACATCCGCCCTCCAAACGCCTTGACACGCCTGCGTTGGACTCACCACTCCCCGAAAACGGTCAGTTGACGCCCAGATCCGCCTTCTGCCTATCAATCTTCTTGCGTTTGCCGCTGCAAAGTCTTTCTTCATAGTTCTTGTCGTTGCCCAGCGACGGACTTCGCCAGGTAACGACGCGCCTGCGCATTGCAGCTGCAGCACATGCGCAATTCCGATCCGATCGCACGGCTGCGAAAAAGTGCAGCGTGCGTTCGGGTCGGAATAACCCCCTAGGCCCCAAATTTCTTCCTTTAGCAACAACGCCGAAAGCATTACTATAATAAACCATTACAACAGTCTACCCCTCCACTGTACCATGACAAGCGTCTGTGTCCCCCCCCCCCCCACCATGACAACTGTGTAACCCCCCACTTCACCATGACAATAGTCTGCCCCTCCACCCCACTATGGGCCTAATTCAAGGTTGATTGCAAAGCAAAATCTTTCTATAATGGGCAAAACCATGTGCACCGCAGGTGTGGCAAATATAACATGTGCAGAGAGAATTATGGGCCCTACACATTGAGCGATCTGCCGTCGAGCTACCCGACGGTAGATACGGGCGACCCGGCGGCAGGGGGCAGTGACGGGGGGAGTGAAGTTTCTTCACTCCCCCCGTCACCCAGCTCCATAGAAGTGCAGGCAAATATGGACGAGATCGTCCATATTGGCCTGCATGCACAGGCGACGGGGCACCAGCGATGAATGAGGGCGGGGCCGTGCATCGTTCATCACTGGTGCCTCTACACTGAAAGATATGAACGGTATCTCGTTCTTTAATGAACGAGATCGTTCATATCTTTCACTAAAATCGTGCAGTGTGTAGGGCCCATTAGATTTGGGTGGGTAATTTCCTTACACAAAGCTTAATCCTATTGGTTAATGACCTCTTTAATTCTATTGGTTAACATACTTTCTAATCCTATTGGTTAATAAACTCCTATCTTATACATAACATGTTTACCAACGTCTAAAATTCCTATATGTGCTCTTTAAGTAGAATATCTGGGGGTTTTTGATAAGCTCGAGACCTACATATGTCTGGTTATGTTTTCACACCTGCTATACAGCAGACTGACAAATACCCTTTGAAGCTTATATGTCTAGCTGCTGACATTATATTTCTGCTAGGAAATTACCTTAAAATATATCTTAGCTAAAGGTCATAACTTCACAATATGAGTTCAAACAAAGTACAATGTCTGGTACTTTTTCCTGTATCAGCACTAAGCTAAAATAACAATTAGAAACATTATTAGATATCAATTACATATGAAGTCTATGAACAAGTATGGCTTCCATCTTTATCAACTTCCCCTCTTTGTTTCTAATTTTTACCTCTAATCTACCCTTCCTTTTACCTGGTCATTGATTCTATAGGGACACCTACTTTCACGTCTAGTGTACCATAAGGGCACTCAAGACGTGGGCTAGTCCATTCAACACCCCTATGCTCAGGCAGAACCAATGTTCCCTATTCTCTTATTCCTAACTACAAGAGAAAGTTCATAAAGGAGAAGCATTTTCTAAAGATGAGATTGTGATAATGTTCATAGTCCTTGCTCAATAGTCCTCGAAAGTCTTTTTGACTCAATATTGTGACAGCAAAGTTCATTAGATGAAGTCATCATAACAGTAGGGACAGCTTCTGAGTATCTTGTATGGCAGCTTTCACAGTAGTGTGATGTGGAGTTATATATTGTAGCTCCTTCAATAAGTTCCATATAAATTGGTTGCAGTTTAGCAGTTTCAGCTATGCCTTCGGTAGAAAAACATTTCAGTGTCCGTATCCACATAATAAGCCTTACCATAAAATATGCAATTAACAGCAAAACAAGTCCCTTAGCAACAATAGATAATATTCCTGAAAAGCAATTGGTTGTATAGTGTTTATAAAACCAAGAAAAGAAAGAATCTGGAAATACACTGATATAATTATGATTAGTAGCAAACTGATATTTCAACTGTATTATTTCATTTATCTTTTCATCAATAATATCCTCTGGGTTAGTATCATTAGTTAAATAAGTGCAACATTTAACTACATACACAGTTTGCAATGTGACACAATAGCCTGCAGATACAGTAAACAATTGGTGACAACTGTTTATATTGGTCCTGTTTTACGTTTAATGACCAGCATTTTCTATGCCTATTTGTCTTTACCTGAGTAATTGTTGACATCCTATGTGTAGACATTTCAGGTGGAGTAAGGGTAGTTAGTTGTGTATATATATTCCCTTTTGTTCTGTTATTTTTGGCATAGTTACTGATCATTGCACTATCACTTGACTCCTCATATAAGTAAGGGTCAATTGTTACTGTTTATATAAGAATAATTATGCTAACAAGAAGAACTAAGTAACACATTATACATCCCCCAGACCCTTATATGGCCTGGGGCCTCTTAAATTGTATCTATATATTTTGATTATGTATCGTGATTGGATAATACTTCCTTTGTCACTTTCTTGCAATGAGATGTGTTTATTTACGAGTTTCTTTCACTCAACGTGACTGAAGTGGCGGTAGTCAACAGAACTTAAAACGGTCCTTTGAATCTGGGTTCAAGAGACTTTCTTTTTCTTTGTGACCACCCAATCTCCTTGCTTTAGTGCAATTTGGTTAGTTGCTGTTGTATATGCATTACATAATAAGTTTAGTCACCATGCTCATGCAGAAGCTGCTGGGGAAAATAACATACTGTCCTAGCAACAATACCAAAATAAGATTTCATATGGTATTAACCCATGCTTTGCCTGTTTCTATAACTAATTTTTATAGCTTTAGTTTTAAGGTAATAGATAAGTTATTCTACATGTTTACTACTCTGCTTATAGGGAGTGTAAAAGGCCTGAGTAACACCCAGATATGACAAAATTTTGCCTAATACTTCTCCTGTGAAATGGGTACCTCTGCTGCTTTCAATAACTTAAGGTACTCCATATTTACATATTACTTCTTGCATTAACTTCTTTTTAACTGTTCTAGCGTTTGCTGCCCTGCAAGGCCAAGCCTTGAGCCAATTTGAAAATAGATCTTTGCACACAAGTAAATTTTTATACCCAGAACATTTAGGTAACTGGATAAAGTCTATTTGTAATTATTGAAAGGGGTAGCAAGTTTGTGCTAAGACTGGGTAAAGTGAGCGTGGTAAACAGAGACGGTTTCCCACCATCCAACTGTCACCGTGTATTCGCCCACCTAATTTTTACCAATCTTTTTTCTCCTTGCCTAAGGCCTGTGCTTGTAATTTGCACAATAACTGTAAGTCTAATGACTCTGGTGTGACAGTTAACTGCTGCAGCTTTTGCTGCCTGATCAGCTAAAGCATTCCCTCTGACCTCTGCAGTATCCTCTTTAGTGTGTGCCTTGACCTTTATGACTGCTAATTTCTTTGGCAATTGAAAGGCAGCAAATAATGCCCTAATACAGTCTCCATGTTTTATTGGTTTTCCTGAAGAGCCTATAAAATCTCTGCTCTTCCAGATAACCGCATAGTCATGAGCAATACCAAAACAGTACCTTGAGTCTGTATAAATGTTAACTGTTTGACCTTCCGCATAAATACAGGCTGCAATCAGTGCCCTAAGTTCTGCCTCCTGAGCTGAACTACCTGGTTGCAGGGGTTACTGTATTAAGATGTCTGTTTCTGTGGTAACTGCAAAACCTGTATGCGGTTTCCCATCCACATAGTACCTGGAGCCATCCACAAATAAATGTAAATCTGCATTTAGTAGAGGATGTTCCTGTATGTCTGGTGTACTTGCGGCTTCAAGGTTCATTAACTCTATACAATCATGTTCTTGATCTCGTGTAGAAACTGAAAACCTTGATTGGTTTTCTGTGCCTGTCATTTCATCATCACTCACACCATTCCCCTCACCACTAGAGGCAAGAGATTTTTCTCCTCCTTCAGCTTTCCCCTCTTTTGAAACCAGCGGCAATAATGTAGCTGGGTTCAAAGATGTACAGCGATTGATGGTGACATTGGACGGTGTGAGCAGTGCTACTTCATACAGTATTTGGTCAATTTAGCAGCAGATAAGTGTTTTGATTTTAACTGACAGAATGTGTATAGCTGCCCACGAATCAGTTATAATGCACCTTGTGCATTATGTCTTATACCTAAGAGTATATGAGTTGTTTACATGTTTGAGGAGGTTTAACTTCTGAAATGATTTTCCTCCTTTTTGTAGTGATATGCTTACTATAAGCAGAAATGCAGTGTCCTAGAAATTGTACTTTGTCTTGTGCATATTGTAACTTATTTCTATGTACCCTACATTTCTTTTCATATAGGAATAGCAATAAGGGTTGACATTTGGGTTCTATTTAAAAATACCTTACACTTGTTGTCCTGTTTATGGCATCATATAAAACTTAGTTTTCTGTGATGCCCTTGGAATGTATTTTGTACAATAGGTGATTAATTTTAGAAATAACTTAAACTGTTGTAAGGTGCGTTATAGAGACATTTCTAAAATAAACTTCGCTCCTTTACTGTTATGTGCCGAGCATCAGCAGTGATGCAGTGTTAATGTATGTTCACCTAACATTTTTCAGAGGTATTATCTATGCATTGTTAAATTCTACAGTTACAATCTTGATTTTATACCATGTAAATGTAATTGTATCATGAGGGCAGACTTCTATCTTAGGGGTATGGACTATGACTACAGTTCTGCCCACTTTTCATACCTAGTTTACCTCATCACTTGGCCCCACCCCTTGTAATAGTTACCCAAACACTTCCTGATTCTCTGGCATTTCATTACACACTGTAACTGGAACAGTAACTAGCTGTACATTAAAGAAAATATCTTATTACATCTGTAACATGTTCTTAATTATTTACCTATGAACTGTTAATTTTTTTTACACAGATATTAATTTTACTGTGGAGATCTTTTTAATGCAAATACATGTCATATTTTTAGTCTTATGACAGCCCTTTGCTATCGTCTGGGGCAATATTTATTTGTCCACAACACATTTTATTATACTATTTAAAACTTTATATTTTGTCTATTTTTTTTTAACTACACTAATTTTATGTACATTAAGAGAATACTATTCCACACACACAAATAAAACACTGGGAGTGAGCCAGCACTCTCCCAACTCCGAACAGGGGTTGGCTGGAGTTTGATGATAAACCATTACATAATACATACATACATAATACATTATATCACACACTTCCATTGAAGTCTACAAGTCATTTGTAGCCACTGATTTAATACATATTTACCAATGTAATTTACAGACTATATATTTTGCTATTCTGTGGCACAAAATGACAGAAAAGTGAAAACACACTGACTACAATTCATGAATAATCTCTTTACACAATTTGATAAGCATGCAGTTTCTGAGACAAAAGCAGCCTGAAACTGAGACTTTCGGACCCCGAATAAGTTTTACCTAATGACGGACCAGACCAGCCCACATGGGAAGGCAAAAAGGAGTAAAGAATAGATTACTCACCAGCTGGTTTTATGTTTGCATTTCCATGCCACCTGAGTCCAATTGTCCATCACTAAGCAGGATCCATAAAACTCATAACCCTTTTTGGAGTTTATTTCTAGGTTTAAATTATTCTTAATTTTCTTACATGTCTAATGAACTCCATAAATTGTTGTTTAACATCAGGGAGTTCTGTAACTGTTGTTATGTTAACAGTTCTGAATTTGTTTATACCATGTAGTGGTTCAGCGCAACTCTGGGCGCGCTGGATTAGGTCCGTCAGCAGCTACACCAGGTGTGACAGTATCTTATGTGCACACCGGATATAGTCCGCAGGGACCAAATTCTTAAGTAAATTATACGCTGGAGGTGCAGATGCCAAACTTGAGACCATACATAAATTTTTCTTAGGAGACATTCCTTGTCTCTTGACATTACATGCTGTGCACTCTTTAGTTTGCCAATGTATTAGTCTGGGGCATACACATTTTTAGGTATTATTAGTAGGTCTTTTATTTTTTTAACACTGGCAACCATTCACTGATTAACTTTTTAGATTTAACAGATTTCCTAACATTTGGTTCTTTACAGGGCTTACATTTATAGGACCAAGGTGTTTGTCTAATTGGACATATTGTATCATTTGGTGGGTTACAATGTCTACAAGTTGGACATGCCCAGTAAGGATACCCTTTGGTTTTCTTGGGACCTCTACGTCTAACTGTTCCCTGTCTTAATGTGTCGGCATCATCATAGTCATCCAAGTCTATTAGGGACATTTGTTCTTGAATTTGGTCTACCTGTTCTAACTCTTTCTCATATTGAAGTAATTCACCAGTTTCAATCCACAAATCAAGATTCTGTTTCAATTTATTATCCTTCACATATCTCCCATTGGTTACTCCGATCTGTTTCAACTTTCCTGGGTCTAGAGTGCCATCAACGGCCAACCCCGCCCGTCGAAACAACCGCCTCATACCCTTCAAGCATTGCTCACCATGTACACTTTTCATAATGTCCATGGCACTCCGTGGTGCTTCATCCTAAGGGTAATTATTTATATTTCCCATACTTATGGCCAGTAAGTATTCAGAATCCGGGAAATATCAGTAACCTGGATCTAACGGATCCCCCTGAGATATAACTGTGAGGAAAATTGCCTGGAACAGAGGTGATCTGTAACCAATCTTTACCTATGTCACTATCTTTTGGAATGAAATGACATCCCATCACTATGAACACATCATCTGGGTTTTCTCTATTTTCCCAAACCCCTTCTTCTCCAGTGTACACTATTGCTTTTAAAATAAATGGATGTCCCTCTCCTAACCTATGTATAATAGCTATGCAGACACAATCCTGACAGGACATTCAACTTGCATTCACTGTTCGCACCAGTCTGTGTTTACAGATCACAGAAGAGAGAAAAAAAAGTTTTAAATGACTTCCGTTCCTCTTTTTTTTTTTTTTTTACTCTGTACGCTATAATTTTGAAAGCGACAGGAAGTGCTTTATGGTACTAACAAGGTATGCAAGTCAGATGCAATGATATTCTATCGTGACTGTAACTTAGACTCGTATATTATGTACAATATATTGTTCTGAACCTTCCAATTCAGACAGTATATCTGACCAATCCTTTCCAATATTTCTTACTTTAAGAATAAAATGACAACCTATTGGTACAAAAATGTTAAACCCCTCTTCCCACGGTTCAGAGAATAAGGGTGATTCTCCTGGACTACAAATATAATGTAAATAAAATTTCTGATTGTGGTGTGCCTTTACTAAGAGTACTACACACTTACAAAGGGGGACATGTCTGTTTCATAACTCTGACTTATTTCTAGAGTCTTTTTACAATATCCTACACATATAGACTGCAGTAACACAAACTTAACCTACGTTCTAATTCTCAATATAAGACAAAACAAGACAGTGGTCGCAGCAACGTCCAGTTTAACAACCCGTCAGTTGGTTATATGCAGACACACTCTAAATACTCAATCCATTTACTTCCACATTCATTCATTATTACGCCTTTATAAAACATATAAGCACATAAGCAAGAGAATAGAAGGAAATGAAAAAATCAACCTGATTAGTGAGTGATCGTTGTGCACAATCCCCGATTTCTGTCTGGCAACGGAACAGATGGATAGTTAAAGGAATGACAGTCTGGAGATAAAATATCTCTACGTACCATGCGCATGGCTTTTGTGAGTCTCAGTCCAGTAACCATCCACCCAGCCATCCGTTGTTCAACAGGTGATGAGGATCTCGCTGGAAACCTCCAAATTGATAAAGGTAGCCCCAGGACAGGGCACCCCTCGCTGATCCAAGTTCAAGCACGCACTCAATCGGTCAGCATCAGGTTCATTCATGGCTGCAGTAGTTACCAGTTAAATAAAGAGAGTGAAGTAGGAAATAGCAGAAGCAAATTTTATTTCCTGGAAACAGCATATTATAAAGGAATACATATTTGCATACAGTGTCGTAATTTCCTTACACAAAGCTTAATCCTATTGGTTAATGACCTCTTTAATTCTATTGGTTAACATACTTTCTAATCCTATTGGTTAATAAACTCCTATCTTATACATAACATGTTTACCAACATCTAAAATTCCTATATGTGCTCTTTAAGTAGAATATCTGGGGGGTTTTGCTAAGCTCGAGACCTACATATGTCTGGTTATGTTTTCGCACCTGCTATACCGCAGACTGACAAATACCCTTTGAAGCTTATATGTCTAGCTGCTAACATTATATTTCTGCTAGGAAATTACCTTAAAATATATCTTAGCTAAAGGTCATAACTTCACAATATGAGTTCAAACAAAGTACAATGTCTGGTACTTTTTCCTGTATCAGCACTAAGCTAAAATAACAATTAGAAACATTATCAGATATCAATTACATATGAAGTCTATGAACAAGTATGGATTCCATCTTTATCAGCACCATCGCCAGCAGCAACTGCAGCCTCACTCACTGCAGATAGTCAGAGTGGCGAGCGATGTGCAGGTGGGACAGTGACGCGGTTGCATGACATATGATGTCATGTCGACGCATCTTCATAGGTTACGGTCTGGGTCATGTTTAAACCTCCCCCCACACGGCTCAACAGTTGGAAAACACTGCGCTACATGTATACTCTTATTACATATTAGTTGCGGCCAGCTTTATGCTGCTGAGGTGATGTATATACTAATTATATCCTTTTATGTAATTAGGCACAGAAGACATAGTACAGAATAATCCTTTGAGCAATTTACTTGTGTATGTATGATTCTATTATCTGCTTGTTAGATACAGCAAGGTGGTATCCGAATGGCTATTAACCCATATGTTGCTGGGTCTGTAGCCTTATGTACTGTGTCTTAAGGCCCATACACACTAGAATATTTTTTGCATCGATTTAAACGATAACGACGGTTTTGAACGATCTATCGTTCAAATCGTCTAGTGTGTACACGGCGAACGATGAACGTTGTGTGCACCCATGTTCATTTGAAGCAGGTCATCAGTCTTCCATGTATGTATGCAGCTCAATCCAGATAGTTTGTGAAATGGCTCAGTGTGTACACTCAATATCGTTTGTCAGGGAGTTCAAGGGAAATTGCTAATTTCCCACATTGTTCTTCTTTCACATCTTTCAAGTCTTCTAGTCTGTATGGGCCTTTATTATTCCTGCTTGTTAAATTCCATGGGGTCGTGTTTAGTTGGCTATTAACCCATATGTAGCTGGGTTCTTACCTAATAATTCTAAACAATGTAACCCACTGTACTATTTAAATAGGCAACTTTAAGTATGTTAATGAGGATACCCTGCTCTATTATACCAAATGGAACGCTGGTAAGAGTAAATTCACAATAAAAATATAAATAATGGTCGTATATGTATGTAAAAAGTGTGTATAAAATAAATAATGCAAAGATGCAACACAATTGTCACAGCATATGGGCCTAATTCAGAGGTGATCGTAGATGTGCGTTTTTTCGCACATCTACGATCAAAATCTCTGACATGCAGGGGGACCCCCAGCACAGGGATAGTCTGCCCCGCATGCCAGGCCCTATCCCCCCACAGAAGTGTGAAAGCATCGCACAGCAGCGATGCTTTCGTACCTGACGAGTAGCTTCCTGCCATGTTTTTGGTTGCAGTGGCTGCGTGTGACATCACGCTGGCGCCGCGACCAGTCCCAACAAATGTACGGACACGCCTATGTTGTCCAGACCATGCCCCTTAAACGGAGGGTCGACGTGCACAAAATGTGGCGTCGATGTCCCATTCACGCCTCCCTCCAGGTCTTTAACTGCGTTCTGCAGGTAACACAGTTTAGGACCTTGAACATGCGCGTTCTGGCATACGCACATGTGCAGATGACCAAAAATCACTACCTAGCAATTTTTATACATAAGTGACGGGGTCTGAATTAGACCCTATATCCGAGTTCCAAGGGGATGAAAAGGCTGATTTTATAAGCAAAATCCTTAGCTTACTTTTACTGATATCATGTTTGACCCACACAGTTAACTTACACCTGGGTGCTGGACACTGTAACTGCCGTAGTGATGTATTTCTTCCTCCACTGCGGGAGCTGAATCACAGGCTATACTTTCTGACAGCAGGAGATGCACTCTCCATGGTGGTTCCGTTGGCGACCGCTTGTAAGGAAGGAGCTGGCACAGAATAACGAACGTCTCCGTGTCCCTGGTGGTTGATGCTGCTCAACTTCCACTTTGTACAAATGCTTGCTGCGGGGTCCAAACTTGACAGGAATAATAGAAGGTGATCCTCATCCCCTTGAAACTCGGCTATACTGTAGGCTGTGACAATTGTATTGCATCTTTGCATTATTGAATTATTTTATGTACAATTTTTTACATACATATATGGCCATTATTTTCTCTTGTGTCCTAGTGGATACTGGGGTTCTGTACTTTAGTACCATGGGGTATAGATTGGGTCCACTGGAGCCTGGCACTTTTAAACCTTTAGTGTGTGTGTGTGTGTGCTGGCTCCTCCCCTCTATGCCCCTCCTACCAGACTCAGTTTAGGAAAATGTGCCCAGGAGACGAGTGCATTTCTCTGGAGCTCCAGAGAGTTTCCTTTATTTTTTATTTTAGTTAGTTATTTTCAGGTAGCCCTGGTTGGCAACCAGTCTACCTGCTTCGTGGGACTTAGAGGGGGGACCGAACCAACCTCCTGAGGGTTAATGGTTTGTAATCCCAGCTGACAGGACACTGAGCTCCTGAGGTGCTGATCACACATCGTTAGTATGTGTGCCCATGCTGGTAGCTAGCCGCCACCCTCTAACAGATGCCGAAGATCAAGGTGGGGTGAGTGTTATACTGGGGTCCCGGGTAGCGGATCCCCGGTGCTGTTTTGGCGGCATGTCGCGCGGCGGTCACGGGCCATGAGCTGCGGTGCCCGCCGCGGACAAAACTGGCTCTCATCAGCAGTGCTCACTGTCAGGAAAGGCTTTGTGGGTACTGTTATGTTTTAATATGTTTTAACATGGCAAGTATAAAAAACACGCTACAAGGACCGCGAGCCATTGCAAGGGACCAGAGGCGGGTAGGTGCCATTTCCTGCTTCTGTGGATCATCAAGGCTGCATGAACACTGCTCCTCCGGGGACCCATGCTGTTACAGACGTCTGTCCTGGTACCAGGGGGTCATAGCAGGGTGGAGCTCTCTTGATGCAGCACCGCCGCCCTTATACAGGTTGTACGCTTATATTCACACATTGTGCTGCTGTGTTTGTGTGCTAGTATCCGTTTCCTCAGTATCACTCCAGGGACTCTCTAGGGTCCGTGTGAAGGTGTTTTCAGTGAGCTGTGCTGTGTAAATATGTCTGTGGACATGGTTATGTGTGCTGCATGTAACTCTACCCCTTCATCAGTGGGGTCCCTCATGTGTGAACAATAGGTCAGATGTATTAACCTGGAGAAGGCATAAGGAAGCGATAAACCAGTGATAAATGCAAGGTGATAAATGCACCAGCCAATCAGCTCCTCACTGTTAATTTACATATTGGAGCTGATTGGCTGGTGCGTTTATCACCTTGCATTTATCACTGGTTTATCACTTCCTTATGCCTTCTCCAGGTTAATACATCTGCCCCAATGTTCCTTATCTCCACAGGGACAGAGTTCACAGGCACCTGACTGGTTAGACAATTTTAAGAGCATGATTCAGAATGTCAATTCAGAATTACCTGCAGCTAAAAAGGAGAGACAGGTGTTAAAACAGTCTATTGATTGTATGGCTAAAACAGGAGATACCTGGAAGGCTTCTCAGCCCCCTCTTTTGGTTTCACATAAGCGCCTGATGTGGATGATAATGATATGGATGAGGACAGCTCTCTGTACCCTGGGGTGGAGGCCCTAATTTTTGCTGTAAGAGAGGCCCTTCACATACCGGATCAGGAGGCAGAACCAGATGAGGAGTTGTATGTTAATGTTAGACCAAAGGCCTCAGCAACCTTTCCTGTGTCTAAGGAGTTAAACTCCCTTGCCAAGGAAGCGTGGTTAAACCCTGATAAGAAATTTAAAATCCCTCAGAGGTTTTTAGCTACTTTTCCCCTCCCAGAGGAGGACAGGAAGGTATGGGAAACCCCCCGTCAGTCGATGCGTCTGTGTCCAGACTGTCTAAAAAATTGTTACTGCCGGTGCCAGGGGCTATGTCCCTAAAAGAGCCGGCTGACCGTAAAATTGAGACCACTCTCAAGGCAATTTATACGTCAGCGGGCGTTGCACAGCTCCCCACAATAGTTTGTGGGTGGATTTCTAGGGCAATTGTCAAGTGGTCCGATCAGATTATTAATGGATTAGACAATCTGCCCCAGGATGAGGTCATTACTCTGCTACAACACATTCAGGATGCTGCTAATTTTATGAGCGAGGCTATTAAGGAATTGTGTAAGATAAATGGCCGCACTACTGCTATGGCTGTTTCAGCACGCAGAGCTCTGTGGTTACATTAATGGTCAGTGGACGCTGATTCCAAAAAGGGTGTGGAAAATCTTCCCTTTACAGGTGATGCTTTGTTTGGGGACGAATTAAATAATTGTTTATCCCAGGCGGGTAAGTCTACCTATCTGCCGTCAGCTGCACCACCCACCTGCTAGAGGTTCTTACACAGGACCCTCCCTGCAGTCCTTTCGTGTGGCAAGATTCAGGGGCAGGGGCCAGGGAGTCTCTACCATTCCAGGAGGATCTCGTGGTAAATCCCGTAAACTGGCAGCTGCGGCCTCACTGGACCAGACCACCGGATCCCCTGCCACTAAGCCTTCTGCGTGACGGTTGGCCCCAGTGGCAAGGCGACTTTCAGGTGGGTGCTGGCCTTCAACACTTCGCCCAAGAGTTGGCAAAGTCCTGCTGGGATCCTTGGGTGAGGGATCTCATTTCCCAGGGATTCCAGCTGGAATTTCAAGCACTACCTTCTCACAGATTTTTCAAATCAGGCTTGCCAGCTTTACCCGCTGCAAGAGTTACCTTGGTAGAGGCTATTCAAAAACTTTTTTGACCAGGGGTGGTGGTCCCAGTACCTCCTCCATTACGCAATAGGATTTTACTCCAGTCTTTTTGTCGTTCCAAAGCTAGACGGCTCGGTGCGACCCATCTTAAACTTGAAGTCTCTCAACCCGTATCTGCGGGTGCTCAACTTCAAGATGGAATCTCTGCGGGCAGTGGTATCGGGTTTGGAGGAGGGGAAATTCCTGGTATCCCTGGATGTCAAAGATGCTTACCTACACATTCCCATATGGCCCCCTCATCTGGCTTACCTCAGGCTCGCCATCTTGGACAACCATTTCCAGTTTCAGACCTTGCCCTTTGGCCTGTCCACAGCTCCGCGAGGGTCTTCACCAAAATCATGGCAGAGATGATGCTGCAAATGCACATGATGGGAGTCAACATAGTCCCCTACTTGGACGATATCCTGATAAAGGCTATGTCCAGGGAGCATCTATTGCACAGCATTGATCTGACGACTCGCCTGCTTACGGATCATGGGTGAATCCTACATTTCCAGAAATCTCACCTGGAACCGACCCAGCGTCTTCAGTTCCTGGAAATGATACTGGACACTGTGTCTCAGAAGGTATTTCTTCCGATGGACAATGCTTTGGCTATCTAGGCTATGGTCCGCTTAGTGCTCCGTCCTCGCAAGGTGTCCATCCATCTTTGCATACGCTTGCTGGGCCGGATGGTTGCCGCTTATGAGGCAATCCAGTATGGCAGACTTCATGCCTGGCCATTTCAGCTGGTTCTGCTGGACAAATGGTCAGGGGCTTACCTGCACATGCATCAGGAAGTGACCTTATCTCCGAAAGCCCGGATTTCTCTATTATAGTGACTACAAGTTCCTCACCTGGTAGAAGGCAGGGATTTCAATAAAAAATGAGTTATAGAAAGAATTTAGTGCGCAAAAGGAAGCAACCAACCAAATGTAACACTCCTAAGAGGTCTCGGTAACTTTGTTATGTGTTTTCAAATCCATGTTTTTTTTTCTCTCTCCCTCGTCTCCACCTTTCTCCATATGGTGAACGTCTAAACGTCTCCCCCATATTATTATAATAGGAGAGAACAAACCCCCATGGATTTGAAGACACTTAACAGGTTTAAACCATTGGAGGATCAACCAGAGTCTCCTTTTTTATACAAGGGGAGGAGACAAGGCTATATAAGATAAACACAAGTGGAAAGAGAGAAGGCAAAAAGAAGAATAACAGATATAAACAGACAAAAAAAAAAGAGGAGGAAAGTAGAGAAATGCTTAAAATCAAGGGAAATAGTCCTAGATACGAGTAAAGAGCAGCCAGGAAAGGTAAACTTTTTTAATCTTACAAAACATGTTTTGGCAAAAGAAGAGATTTCTTTGCTGGAGAAAGGCCTGAAATATGCACCAGCATTCCCCCTCAATAAATGTAACACATTCGTGGATTTGCACAAATACATTAGGAACCTAAGTATAAAAAAGTTATTTTTAACGAGAGAGGAAGGGACCACAATGACTGTGCCAACAGTAACAAATACTCCTTTTAAACTGAAATCTATTTTTAATCCCTCACATATACGAGGTCATTTTTTAGAAACTTTTTTAAAATTAGTCACCAATGAGATACAAGAGATAGAGACTAGAACAGCTAAAGTGTTAAATAATCTGAAAGCAAATGAGGACCCGGTCATCAAACCAGCCGACAAAGGTGGTGATAATGACTAGGAAAGATTATGAGAAAGAGGTATTAAAGCAGTCAGACGATGGGAGAACATATAAGAGATTAAGGACTGATCCAACTAATAGAATTCAAAAAGAACTTGAGAAATTATTAGAAGAATATTATGTGAAAGGAACATTAGAAGAGAGGGAAAAGAAATTTATATGCATAGAAGAACCGGTTATTTTCTATATGCTTTACCCAAAGTCCATAAAGACCCTGTAAATCCCCCTGGACGCCCGATTAATTCAGGGAATTGGTCCAGTAACCTTGAATTTATCGGAACTCATCGATTTTTACTTTAGTGGTCAAAAACAAGGTCCATTTAAAGGACACTAAGGAATTTCTAAAGGTTGTTAAGGATATTAAATGGGAAGATGGATCTATTTTGGTTACAGCGGACGTTCGATCCCTGTACACCATCATTGAACATCCAGCAGGTCTTGAAGCCCTTTCCATTGCACTCAGCAATAGTGAATCGAAGAGAGATTTACAAAATTTTATCCATAAGGGTGTCTAATTCATCTTAGAAAACAACTATTTTTCTTTTAACGGGATATTTTACCTTCAAAATGTTGCCATGGGACAGTGGGAGGAAGATAACATCTGAAAACACTGCCCCTTTGGAACGAACCTGGTGTCCTGGAAAATGTACATTGATAATGTGTTTTTTTATTTGTAGGGGAGGAGAAGATCTTTTAAAATAATTTTTTTGAATATTTAAATACTAATGTTTTAAATATTTTTTCTCCTTTGAATACAGTAATGTTAACATTAACTTTTTAGATATCACGGTTTTTATAGAGAATGGTTTTATTATCCTAACTGGCTAGGATCTATACTGGAAGGCCAGTTTAGACGCCTAAAGCGGAATTGTACAAAAACCGAGGTTTTTGAAGTACAGGCAGAAGAAATTAAAAATAAGTTTATAGCCTCTGGATATCAAATAGAAAAAGTAGAGAAATAAAAAAATAAAATAGCGTTAGTTGACCGAGAAGAATTATTACAATCCGGCAAAGATAAGAAGGAAGATGGCTTTGAATGGGCATTTGTAACATCTTTTAGCTCACAATATAAGAATATAGAAAAATCCCTCAATAAACATTGGGGAGTCTTGAAAAAAGACCCAATAATAGGGAATTTATTGCCAATGAAACAAAAATGTATCTTCAAAAAGGCCCGTAATTTAAAAACAAGTCTAGTAAAGAGTGCCTTACCCTTAAAGAAACCCATGTGTACCATAAAGTCGAAAGTTTTTTTTTCGGTGTGGGTTATGTCTGGGATGTAGAGGCGTACAGACAGGGAAAAGTAAGATTACGAGTGTAAATATTAACGGTACTGATGTGAAGATTACAGATTTTATCACGTGTAATAGTTCCAACGTGATATATGCAATAGAATGCGTTTGTGGCCTATGGTATATAGGGCGAACGTCGAGGCCAGTAACGGTGCACATCAGTGTGCACCTGAGAAATTTTAGGAATGGTCTCACAACTCATGCACTATCTGAGCACTTTATGGACATATACGGGGACCGGAAGTGACGTTGCAGCTCCTGGTGCCCAAGTAGGATTGGACATTAGGTCGCTATGACAGCTTGGGCAGTGGCGCACGCAGGGGGGGAGGGGTTGCCAAGTACCTAGAAACCCCCCCTGATGAGCTGAATCTTCTGTTCTTGAGACGGAGACACAGCTGTCTCCGTCTCAGGAAAAAGCCGCGATTGCGACCGCGGAGCCGCTGCACTGCAGCAGCAACAGAGAGCTACCATAGCTCTCTACTACAGACAGTCCGGAGGGGTGAAGGGGGAGCTGCTGGCTGCACAAGTTCCCTCCGTCCTCACACTGCTGCCCGTCTGCTGCTAGCGCCTGGTGGAAGGGTATGCATATACTGTAACTGTGTGTATGTTTATATTTGTAGTAATTTATGCATTTGTGTGTATGTTTGGGTGTGTGTTTGTCTGTCACTCTGTGTGTATATGGTGCAATAGTTCCCTGGGTGGAGACTGGCATGCACCCCTCCGTGCAGTGGAAACCAGGCGGCACTTAGTAGTCTTTGTGAGTAAATCAATGTATTAAAGTACAAAAGGCATAGTGTACCAATGTTTCAATGGGCGTTTTTTTCAATGTGCTTTACTGTAGACTTGAAGAAAAAAAACGCTTTGTGTGGCATTGAAACGTCGGTACACTATGCCTTTTGTACTTTAATACATTGATTTACTCACAGAGACCGCTGAGTGCCGCCTGGTTTCTCCTGCATGGAGGGGGGCATGCCACCTATTGCATATAAGGAGGGCACCTCGGTATTGAGCAACACACATACACACATGTACGTACAATATATATATATATATATATATATACATACACACACACACACACATATACATACATACATACATACTGTACATACATACACACAAATATTTCTGAGTTTGGAACGATCAGTATTCGATCTTATACCTTGAAAGAGACCCCTGATCGGGGTGGAAACGCATTGGCTATTCCTGTGGCAGCAAAGGAGAGTGAAGTGGATGACCGGTGACCAGCTAGTAAGACCAAGGTTGTGGCGAGGCTATCCGGAATCCTCTCATTATAACCAAACGCTGTTAGGAACTGTTTGGCTACAGTTCCGATACATCTGGTAACTACCCGCTTCACATGCTACCATAGGTTTTGGGCTGAATCTGATCCATGTGCATATGTTTGTTTTTTTCTAGGAATTTCAATATCCACTCGTGGATTCTACTGACAACGGATGCCAGCCTCCGGGGTTGGGGGGCTGTGACCCAAGGGGCCCAGTTCCAGGGGATATGGTCACATCAGGAATCTGCTTTGCCAATAAACATCCTAGAACTCAGGGCTATTTACAATGCCCTTCTGCAAGCTTCCCATCTCCTGAGAGATCGGGCGATCCAGGTTCATTTGGACAACGCCACGGCGGTGGCGTACATAAACCAACAAGGGGGAACAAGAAGCAGAGCGGCGATGCGAGAAGAGTCAAAATCCTCCTCTGGGCGGAGGCTAACGCAAGGGCCATCTCAGCCATATTCATTCCAGGAGTGGACAACTGGGAAGTGGACTTCCTCAGCAGACACGACCTCCATCCGGGGGAATGGGGCCTACATCCCCAGGTGTTTCAACAGTTAATTCACCGGCGGGGCTGTCCGTTGATAGGTCTGATGGCTTCTCATCTCAACAAGAAGCTATGCCGTTACTGTTCCAGAATGAGGGATCCACAGGCTGTAGCAGTGGACGCGCTGACGACGCCTTGGACGTACCAGTTTGTGTACCTGTTCCCTCCGCTACCGCTAAACCCAAGGGTTCTAAAAAGACTAAGAAGGGAAAGCGTTGAAACAATTCTAATTGCCCCGGATTGGCCTCAACGGGCATGGTACTTGGAACTCCTAACCATGGCTCTGGAGGATTCCTGGCCTCTACCACTCCGATAGGATCTTCTTCAACAAGGTCCGTTCATCTATCCAAACTTACAGCGGCTACGTTTGATGGCTTGGAAGTTGAGAGGGAGATTCTAGGAAGAAAAGCTCTTCCCTCCCGGGTTATGTCCACCATGGTCCAAGCCAGGAAGATGGTGACGTCAAAACATTATCATCGCATCTGGAAAAAGTATGTTTCCTGGTGTGAAAGTAGAAAATTGTCTCCCATGGAATTTAGAATTGGTCGTTTTCTACTTTTTCTGCAAGTGGGAGTAGATATGGGCCTCCGTTTAGGCTCCATCAAAGTCCAGATTTCAGTGGTCTCTATTTTCTTCCAGAAACAACTTGCCATGTTGCCAGAGTTCTTCATATGCAACCGCCCTTTGTGCCTCCCACGACTCTGTGGGATCTCAATGTGGTTCTGTCCTTTCTTCAATCGGACTGGTTTGAACCCTTACATAGTGTGGAGTTGAAATTTCTCACTTGGAAGACGGTGATATTAGTAGCATTGGCATCTGCCAGATGTGTCTCTGAATTGGGGGCCTTATCCTGTAAGAGCCCTTATTTGATTTTCCATGAGGATAGGGCAGAACGCAGGATGCGTCCTCAGTTTTTGCCGAAAGTGGTTTCAACTTTTCAATCAGCCCATTGTGGATCCGGTGTTGTCTGACGCTTCCATTGGGCCAGAGTCCTTGGTTGTAGTGAGGGCTCTGAAGATTTATGTCAAGAGGACGGCTCGTCATCGGAAATCTCATTCGCTGTTTGTCCTTTATGATACCACCAAGATTGGTCGTCCGGCTTCTAAGCAATCAATTGCTTGCTGGCTCTGGTTGACCATTCAACAGGCCTATACTTCAGCGGCTCTGCCTTTGCCGAAATCTATGCAGGCCCACTCAACGAGTTCTGTGGGCTCTACCTGGACGGCTGACTGGGGTGTCTCGGCCATACAGTTGTGCCAAGCTGCTGCTTGGTCTGGTTCGAACACTTTTGTTAAGTTCAAAAGGTTCGACACCTTGGCCAAGGATGACCTTCAGTTTGGTCAGGTGGTTTTACAGGGGTCTCAGCAGTCTCCCACCCGTTTGGGAGCTTTGGGACTTCCCCATGGTACTAAAGTACAGTTCCCCAATATCCACTAGGACGTAAGAGAAAATAGGAATTTAATACCTACCGGTAATTCCTTTTCTCCTAGTCTGTAGTAGATACTGGGTACCCGACTCAGTGTTCGATTCCTGCTTACCTGAGTAAGTATATGGTTGGCCCGCAGTTGCGGTCTTTTTTCTGTTGTTGGGATAGCTGTGCTATTCTGGTTAGGTTGTTGTTGTTATCCTCTGTTCTGGTTAGCGCCTCCCTTTCGGTTATGGTTGTGTTTTGGATTTGTGCCTCACCGCTGTTGTACCTGTTTTCTTCTCTCGTGGTATGTCCGTCTCCTAGGGCACAGTTTTCCCAGACTGAGTCTGGAAGGATGGGCATAGAGGGGAAGAGCCAGCACACACATACACACACTAAAGGTTTTAAAGTGCCAGGCTCCAGTGGACCTGGTCTATACCCCATGGTACTAAAGTACAGAACCCCAGTATCCACTACGGACTAGGAGAAAAGGAATTACCGGTAGGTATTAAATTTCTGTTTTTATTTTTCTGATCCACCTCTCAGGGTAAATATTTGTTAATATCAGATAAATATACCAGTATATTTGATATTTAGATCTGAAATTAGATATGTGTTCTATCTTTACATCTATTAATTGAATAAAAATAAAAAAATGAACATAAATGTAAAGCTGATATCAGTTTATATTGTGAATTTACTCTTACCAGCGTTCCATTTGGTATAATAGAGCAGTGTATCCTCATTAACTTATTGGGTGGTTTTGTGAAGACAGAACCTTTTTCTTTTTTTATACATTCACAAGCATAATTGAGCCCTGCAGCTGATTTTACAAAGGTACAATTTTATAAGATCTTTAATAATGAGTAATGAAAAGCACCTGGATCTATGGTTTAGAACTTGAAGTATGTAAATAGTATATAAAGACATACTTTTTTTGTATGTATTTATAAATAAATACATACATATGGTGTGCACAATGTAGTGTAATGTGATTAATAATAAGAATTTACTTACCGATAATTCTATTTCTCGGAGTCCGTAGTGGATGCTGGGGTTCCTGAAAGGACCATGGGGAATAGCGGCTCCGCAGGAGACAGGGCACAAAAAGTAAAGCTTTACGATCAGGTGGTGTGTACTGGCTCCTCCCCCTATGACCCTCCTCCAAGCCTCAGTTAGGTACTCTGCCCGGACGAGCGTACACAATAAGGAAGGATTTATGAATCCCGGGTAAGACTCATACCAGCCACACCAATCACACCGTACAACCTGTGATCTAAACCCAGTTAACAGTATGATAACAGCGGAGCCTCTGAAAAGATGGCTCACAACAATAATAACCCGATTTTTGTAACTATGTACAAGTAATGCAGATAATCCGCACTTGGGATGGGCGCCCAGCATCCACTACGGACTCCGAGAAATAGAATTATCGGTAAGTAAATTCTTATTTTCTCTATCGTCCTAGTGGATGCTGGGGTTCCTGAAAGGACCATGGGGATTATACCAAAGCTCCCAAACGGGCGGGAGAGTGCGGATGACTCTGCAGCACCGAATGAGAGAACTCCAGGTCCTCCTTAGCCAGGGTATCAAATTTGTAGAATTTTACAAACGTGTTCTCCCCCGACCACGTAGCCGCTCGGCAGAGTTGTAATGCCGAGACCCCTCGGGCAGCCGCCCAAGAAGAACCCACCTTCCTTGTGGAGTGGGCTTTTACCGATTTTGGCTGTGGCAGGCCTGCCACAGAATGTGCAAGCTGAATCGTACTACAAATCCAGCGAGCAATAGTCTGCTTAGACGCAGGAGCGCCCAACTTGTTGGGAGCATACAGTATAAACAGCGAGTCAGATTTCCTGACTCCAGCTGTCCTTGAAATGTATATTTTTAAAGCTCTGACAACGTCCAACAACTTGGAGTCCTCCAAGTCGCTTGTAGCCGCAGGCACTACAATAGGTTGGTTCAGATGAAATGCTGACACCACCTTAGGGAGAAAATGCGGACGAGTCCGCAGTTCTGCCCTGTCCGAATGGAAAATCAGATATGGGCTTTTGTAAGATAAAGCTGCCAGTTCTGACACTCTCCTGGCCGAAGCCAGGGCTAGTAGCATGGTCACTTTCCATGTGAGATATTTCAAATCCACAGTTTTTAGTGGTTCAAACCAATGAGATTTGAGAAAGTCCAAAACAACATTGAGATCCCACGGTGCCACTGGAGGCACCACAGGGGGCTGTATATGCAGCACTCCCTTAACAAAAGTCTGGACTTCAGGAACTGAAGCCAATTCTTTTTGGAAGAAAATCGACAGGGCCGAAATTTGAACCTTAATAGATCCCAATTTGAGACCCATAGACAATCCTGATTGCAGGAAATGTAGGAATCGACCCAGTTGAAATTCCTCCGTCGGAGCACTCCGATCCTCGCACCACGCAACATATTTTCGCCAAATGCAGTGATAATGTTGCGCGGTTACTTCCTTCCTTGCTTTAATCAAAGTAGGAATGACTTCTTCCGGCATGCCTTTTTCCTTTAGGATCCGGCGTTCAACCGCCATGCCGTCAAACGCAGCCGCGGTAAGTCTTGAAACAGACAGGGACCCTGCTGAAGCAAGTCCCTTCTCAGAGGTAGAGGCCACGGATCTTCCGTGATCATCTCTTGAAGTTCCGGGTACCAAGTCCTTCTTGGCCAATCCGGAACCACTAGTATCGTTCTTACGCCTCTTTGCCGTATAATTCTCAATACTTTTGGTGTGAGAGGCAGAGGAGGAAACACATACACCGACTGGTACACCCAAGGCGTTACCAGCGCGTCCACAGCTATTGCCTGCGGATCTCTTGACCTGGCGCAATACCTGTCCAGTTTTTTTGTTGAGGCGAGACGCCATCATGTCCACCATTGGTCTTTCCCAACGGGTTTGTAACGCCTCCTTCATTGCCAAAATCATATAACGTGTGGCCCTACTAGAAAATACGGTTGATTCGTCACCGTCGCCACTGGAATCAGTGCCTGTGTCTGGGTCTGTGTCGACCGACTGAGGCAAAGGGCGTTTTACAGCCCCTGACGGTGTTTGAGGCGCCTGGACAGGCACTAATTGATTGTCCGGCCGTCTCATGTCGTCAAACGACTGCTTTAGCGTGTTGACACTATCCCGTAATTCCATAAATAAAGGCATCCATTCTGGTGTCGACCCCCTAGGAGGTGACATCCCCATATTTGGCAATTGCTCCGCCTCCACACCAATATCGTCCTCATACATGTCGACACACACGTACCGACACACAGCAGACACACAGGGAATGCTCTTAACGAAGACAGGACCCCACTAGCCCTTTGGGGAGACAGAGGGAGAGTTTGCCAGCACACACCAAAAGCGCTATATATGACAGGGATAGCCTTATAATAAGTGCTCCCTGTATAGCTGCTTTAATAATATAGTTTTGCCACAATTTTGCCCCCCCTCTCTTGTTTTACCCTGTTTCTGTAGTGCAGTGCAGGGGAGAGCCTGGGAGCCTTCCTGACCAGCGGAGCTGTGTGAGGAAAATGGCGCTGTGTGCTGAGGAGATAGGCCCCGCCCCTTTTTCGGCGGGCTCGTCTCCCGCTCTTTAGTGGATTCTGGCAGGGGTTAAATATCTCCATATAGCCCCCGGAGGCTATATGTGAGGTATTTTTAGCCAAAAAAGGTTTTCATTTGCCTCCCAGGGCGCCCCCCTCCCAGCGCCCTGCACCCTCAGTGACTGCCGTGTGAAGTGTGCTGAGAGGAAAATGGCGCACAGCTGCAGTGCTGTGCGCTACCTTAAGAAGACTGAGGAGTCTTCTGCCGCCGATTCTGGACCTCTTCTCGTTTCAGCATCTGCAAGGGGGCCGGCGGCGAGGCTCCGGTGACCATCCAGGCTGTACCTGTGATCGTCCCTCTGGAGCTAATGTCCAGTAGCCAAGAAGCCAATCCATCCTGCACGCAGGTGAGTTCACTTCTTCTCCCCTAAGTCCCTCGTTGCAGTGATCCTGTTGCCAGCAGGACTCACTGTAAAATAAAAAACCTAAGCTAAACTTTTCTAAGCAGCTCTTTAGGAGAGCCACCTAGATTGCACCCTTCTCGGCCGGGCACAAAAATCTAACTGAGGCTTGGAGGAGGGTCATAGGGGGAGGAGCCAGTACACACCACCTGATCGTAAAGCTTTACTTTTTGTGCCCTGTCTCCTGCGGAGCCGCTATTCCCCATGGTCCTTTCAGGAACCCCAGCATCCACTAGGACGATAGAGAAATGTATATAGGAGTGTAATGTAATGTATATGCAGGTGTTTGATGATTGCAGTGGTGACGGGGATCATTTATTGGGAAGACTGTTGTTGAAGTCAAAAATATTACATAAAGAGAACATACAAACTACACACATTTAAATCGCTATACTTGCAAATATGCGCAGCGAGCACAGCAATATATGGTAACACACGCATTTACACGGACATGCCACAGAGATGGATTCGACACTTATTTCATACAGTACATAATTATAATAATATCAAGCGCCAGACATCATGATGATTTAAAATTATCTAATGAATTAATGTCATGAATGTGTATTATTTGAACGAAACAAGATCGACCTGTCATATTTACTATTGAAACGACCAGATTAATGTGTGGATTCATTTGATACTTGTTATTAAGTTGTGGGACATTGCAACACGGAATTATGTTTAAATGTATAAAAGCTAAAATCACTTTTATTAGAACAATAGATATTCCAAACAGGTGGTGAACAGGAAACTCAGGCCAGCCCCTTTGGACATCCCCAAGGCTGAACCTGTTCAGCATATACAAAGAAACTAGTGACTCAATCATGAATGAGAGAGAGTCCCCTCCCCCAGAAACTAGTTAACACATTTTGCTGATCACACAGGAAGGTAGTTCCTGTTTTGGTCTCAGAGTTGCTGTAAGGTCTCAGAGGAAGATGGAGTCCCAGCATTACATTACACAGAGAGAGAGAGAGAGTGATATGGAAAGACGAATTTATATAACTTAAGGATAATGGTATTGTATCGCTGGCATGTAACTGAAACTGTATGTAACTGTATGTTTTAACTGCTTACTGTGTGAGTTGTAATCATGTAACTATAGGTATACTGTACTTTGTAATATATATATTGAATCCATATCCTTTTAATAACAAATATATACATCAATGAGCTTTGGAACTCAGATAATGTGGGTGTATTGTTTTCTCTTATGGGATACAGTGTTTTGCGATGTACAGCGCACTTTTATCGTATATGGTAATAAGATGCGCCTGGCGTCTGCAATATATATTAGAGCGGGCATTTTAAATATTTGTGAGAAATCAATTTGGCATTCTTAGATGGGGGCTCGTCCGGGATATCACGTTCTTAATGATGCACTGTACATTATAAACGCGACGCTGTGGTCGATCAGCTTGTGATGGACGCATCATAAAAGCTGAGAAAATCATCATATCCGTGTGTATTGTTGTGTTATTAGTAAGACGCTGATATGAAATTCAAGGGACAATGCGTTTCTCATAATATTTAAGATGCAAAAATGTATTTTTATTGTTGCAAAACAAGGTTCAAATAAGTCATATTGTGTTTGATTCAGAGTGTATTGCTTATCTGTTAAGTAGGGTTAAAAGTACATTTAAAAGTTGCTGCATAGCCTTGATATAGTTTTTATTTTTAACTCAGGCCTAAAATAACTTCTGGTGCTTGTATGATGTGTGATTTCTTTGTGACAAAGGAAGCCGCGTGGTCTGTCCTCCATTTTGGACTAACCACATGGCCTGTCCACCATTTTGTGTAATCCTCATGGATGTGGAAGGGGGAGGAGCAGCGGCCATTTTGGGAAGGTCATTTTCTAAATGGCTGATTTTTACTGCTCAGAATAATCAGCTTTCCTTGGTCACATCAAACACCATTTATGAGTTACCAATGCATTTATTTAACCCATGCCATAGTCAATTACAAATAGTTTCAGCTGGGCCTAGTGAAAGTTAAGAGATGAATACTTGATGTAAGAATTACACACAGATTAAAAAAAAAGTTGTTTTTTTTTTCTTTTACCTCTAGGATTTAGTTAAAATCTGCTTGCTAGTTTAGGATAGCCATTGAAATGTTAATTAACCTGTCCCACTACCCTCTTGAACAGGCATATGAACCTCTGTTGATATGCAAATTAGAAGCACTGAATGGGTAAATGAGTCTCATAGGAGACCAGTGAATGGTACATATATATAATATTATTATAATTATGTGTATATTTATATCAGTGTATGTTCTGCAAGATAGCTATCCAATCTGAATCATATCATTTAAATTAATGATTATTGCTAGAGTCATTATAGATCTGTGTGAAATAAGGATACATTTGTTGCTCTATAGTTAAAACTAAAATAACAGTGTTTAAGGAAGTAAGTATCAAGACACAAACGCAGGTCTGCATAAAAGTTTATACAGAACAAGTTGTGTCTAGTGGGCAATAGTAGTTAGTATTGCTCACATTTATAGAAGCTGTGTGATTTGTTTTATTGCGGACGCAGGGTTTTGTACACGTGTCTCGGACAAAGTAAAGGACTGCGCACGCAGCGTAAGAGACACGCATGGTCGCGTGTTTGCGCAAAGTGCGTAAGAATGCGGGCGCTAAGTACAAATTATACAATAGTGTCGTTTAGTTCAAAGGTGGGATAGTAGACATTTAATACAATAGCACATAACTATCAGATTTCAAAAGCAGGTTACTCTAAATTTAGTTTAAAAACTGTATTGCCTCTGGGGTAAAGCTGCAAACCTGAATGAATCCAAATTTTCTGTACAGAAAAGACAAAGTGTACTTGAGAGAGCGAACGTAGGAGTGAGTGGAACTGAACCCCGGAAGTCGGGTCCCGTGGTACATCAAGTAAGAGGTGGCGTGAAGTGGCTGACTCACGTTAATATAGATTGAAATACGCAAATCGTGAGGTGATTTGTAGAGGAGCGTGATAGTGCATTGTATTGCGAAGTATTGAAGTAAAAAGGTTTTTTTGGTATTACGCTCCGGACTGAGGGTCCCAGTTTGTACAACGACCCATGGTCGTACGGCAGATAAGTAACAAGTACCTATATGCTGTGCGATTGGACCGCGCATTTGTGGGTGTGATATATATAGCGCCAGTGCCGTAACTAGGCATTTTAGCGCTGTGTGCAAGAAACGACATTGGCGCCCCCCCCCCCCCCATGCAAGATAGGGGCAGTGCGCGGCGTAGGCGCGCGAAAAATATATAGGGGCGTGGCTTCATGTGGAAGGGGCGTGGCCACAAAATAATAGCAATTCATACTACGGTGCACAGTAGTCTCCATTATTCAAATTACGCCGCACAGTAGCACCACTACACCAGGTAGAGCCCCTTTTATACATTACAGCAGACAGCGTCCCCCTTTTTACACATTGCGGCAGCCAGGCCCCCTTTTTACACATTGCGGCAGTCAGGGCCCCTTTTTACACATTGCGGCAGCCAGTCCCCCTTTTTACACATTACGGCAGCCAGTCCCCTTTTTTACACATTGCGGCAGCCAGTCCCCCTTTTTACACATTGCAGCAGCCAGGCCCCCTTTTTACACAATGCGGCAGCCAGTCCCCCTTTTTACACATTGCGGCAGCCAGGCCCCCTTTTTACACATTGCGGCAGCCAGGACCCCTTTTTACACATTATGGCAGACGGTGTCCCCCAGAAAGAGAGAGAAAGAGAGAGAGAGAGAGGAATATACTTACCTTCTCCCCGCTGACAGGCTCCTCGTGCTGGCATCTCCCTCTGTGCAGTGTGCAGGCATCGGACAAGGAGGAGGAGGGAGGGGGACTGGAGCCGCAGCAGCGCTATGTCATTGGTAGTAAGCGCCGCTGCAGCATCCCCCTCTCCTTCCGTATTGGTTGCCTGGCGCTGCTGTGGATGCTGGGATGGAGGAACCGCATCCCAGCATCCACAGCAGCGCCAGGCAGCCTATACGGAAGGAGAGGGGGATGCTGCAGCGGCACTTACTACCAATGAAATAGCGTTGCTGCGGCTCCAGTCCCCCCCCTCCTCCTCCTTCTCAGCTGCCTCCGGTGCTTCTCTCTCCTCCAGCGTGGCTGCGGCGCACGGCGCAGACTTCAGAGGCGGCACGTAATGAGTCAATTTGACTCATTACATGCCGCTGTCCGTGCGCCCTCAGGGCAACTGCGCTGTGTGCCAAGCCCACTTGGCACACACGTAGTTACGGCCCTGTATAGCGCAACTGGATACCCCTTTACGAGCTTTTGCGTAAGATCGCAGTATCATTAGCGCTGTATAGAGCATATGCAAGTGTGATTTGTGTATAAGTGTATAGGGAGTTTTCGCTGGTCTCTCTCAGGAAATTCTCCAGCGGCAGATATTCACTGGAATAGGTAAGTCACTCCTAAACACTTCCAGTGAATAGAAACCAGTTAGGGCCTCGCTGGGTACGCGGTGGTCACTATTGGAGTGAGTCGTGGTACTCAGTGGAGAAGAAGTGGGTGAAAGCGCTCTGAGAACTTTCACCGTCTATCTGCGGTGTGCATTGGGGATTGCGTAAAAAGGAAAAAGTCCACGATGGGATCCAATTGCACAAGCAGTGGGCGTTTGGTAACTAGGGTTCAGGTTGAGGTGCCGCGGCCCAGGGGGTCAGCGAGGTTTATTATGTGTGGTAAATATGGATCACACACGGAAGACTTTTTGTCTGAATGGTTATGTATGACTGACAAAGATAGGGTACCATTCCCTAAGGTGAGCAGCTTTGAACCAGAGGTATTGCAGAACTTAAGGATAAGAATATGTCTTATAAAATCCCGAAAACAAAGGGTCAGACATACAAATTGTTTAAACCTGTGGCAGCAAGAGGGGTTGGTGAGTTTGATCCTAAGTTATTGCAGGTGGTATGTTTAACCAAAGTCATATAAGACAAGAATGGAAATATAAGAACTGTTTGAACTTGTAGCAACAATAAGTAGAAAAAAAAAGAAAGAAAAAAAAGAGAATGCAAGTACACCGCCTTATGTAGATGTGGAAGCAGTTACGGCCAGCATACAAACTATAGAAAATAATAAAAATATGACTGTAGCCTATATATGTACTAATGAATGTTGAAGTTTTATTTAGGAGGAGAAGGTGACCTGATTGTTTTCAGCCATTTCTCATGCACCCAGAGGAGTATCCAACCGGTAAAAGAAGAGCAGTAGCCTGTGGGGGAAGTGGCTGAGACCAGTGGAACAGGTAAGTATGGTATCATTCATGTACATATATAGTAAAAACCCAAAAATAAAACAAAAAAATCAAGAAAGTAACGTCAGAAATGGAGAAAAATCTGTCCGCACATTAGTATTTGCCAGTAGGAAAGCGGACAGAGACAAGGTAACCCCAGGGTATTTCTTTCAGTTACCATATAAGAAGTATTCATTCCTAGTAATGCCCCTAGTAAAGATGAGCTTGGAAATGTTTGTTGGACCATGTACAGACCCTTAATACGGGATGAGAAGGATTGAATGAAATACTTCGCATGACCTAGAAGCTTGTTAAACTTTTTTTTTGTTTTTGTCTTTTGCAGAAATAGAAAACTCTCCATCTGGATAAGACCACTGGTAAACACTAATTCGGCAAATGGGAGGTGGCTGTCTCTGTGCAAATGGACGGGCTCAATAAGGCATTGAGTGTCAGGGTGCAGACTTCTTTGCAAAATTGGAAAGGTCACAGTAGCTAATCTTAGATAGTGTGCTACTAAACATCACAAGAATAGTGCTAGGCGCAGAGAACAACAGGTGGAGAGGTTGAGGACGGTAAGTATACTGGCACATACAGGAAAGACCCATCAGTCCAAACCCCAGATCCCTAATGGTCAATAATATGTTACACTTGTAGGAAGGAAGGGCATTTTGCCAGAGATTGTAGGAGTAGTAGGACACATAGTCAATATAGATCCCCTAGACAGAAAACACAAGCCACATTATTAAACACATAGACGGGACCAAGGGACATAAAGTAAGGAATCATAAGCCACATAGAAAACACAGATTCGGTTAATGGGAAGAACAGAATAAATGCAACTTACTAATGTTACATTTCTCTGTTCTAGATGCATGTCCATCACAGATAGAGGAAATTAACTCACAGATACCGGGTTCCCTATGAACTTAGGATGGACAGGACACTGGATTGATGGCTGGGATAGTCCCAGTAGAGATAAGACACACAGAATTTTTTTTTTAAGGGGAGTAGACCAAGTAGAGAATCACTTCCCCGTAGTGCCCAATCCAGTTGAAATTTTTTTATAAAATCTTCTCCACCTCTACAAACTCATCTGTCACCAACCTCTATTCTGTTTCTCTACAGTTTCCTCTTCATCTTTTGCGTTCACACAGGGTGGTACAATACATGGACCCAAGTACAGTTCAAACTCCACATGCCTAGGTCCTTCAGAGTTCTGCCCGAACCCAGTATATCTCAACAGCACGTTGACACCAGTATTACTGCAGTGTGCCTTGTCATGCACAAAGGGAGGAGAATGGGAATACTGGTGAAGGGAAATTTTGTATAGACACTGATATGCCTGTTGGTGAATGGCAAACCTGACATTGTCTTTTTCATTTTCTTCTTCTTTCTCTCTAGTGATGTTTCTTTTTTCTTTTCTTTTTTTTTTTTGAGTTATGCTCATGGTACTCTACATTGCAAACACATGATAGTTAAATTAAGATACAAAAATTTGTGTTCCCTGCAGGAAGAGGCAGTCTGGAGGACAAAGGGGTATGGCCAGGAGTCCTCAGGACTGTGGGCAGGTGGACACGGTAAGCCAGTAGCCCCCAGAGCATACCTTCCAAGTCTAGATGAGGTGGCACACGGTCTGACTCATCTAGGCAAAGAGGGTAGGTGCAGGCTGATGAGAGCCTACTGGTGTGTGCCAGGATTCTATTCTCATGCAGGTAAAGAGAGCAATGACCTGTCTTGCTTGAGGAAGAATATTGGTAAAGCAATACCAACAGAGCCATCCCATATCCCTCCTGCAGACGGATCTTTTCAGGAAATACAAATCGACTTCGTACCGTTAACACCCTTTAGGAATTATTGTTGTGTATTGGTGGGCACTGATGTTTTCTCAAACTGGGTAGAGGCATTTCCTGCTGCCACGGATGCTGCTGTGTTTAACGCAAAGGAAAATTGCGCAGAAATTTGTGTGTAGATAATGGTACCCCTAGAAGTAGGAGCAAAGCTTGAAATTGTACTATTGTGATCATAGATACTGCCACTAGTATTATGTAGCTTCGGAACCACTCCCAGATCTTCACTTAACGAATCACCCTCTTCGAAATTTGTTTTTGTTTTGGTATTTGTGTTTTTTGGTTGTTTTTGGAAGACAACCTCATGTCAGGATTGATCCGCACAATGATCAGAAATACACCAATGAGGTGACAGTACAGTACCTTGCTGAGATGAACCAGCATTTGAGAACTTGACAAAAGAACTTGAAACTGTTTTTTTTTTTATAATCTGTTTTTATTCAGGAAAATATGAAGATTACATCACATTTAGACAAAAGAGCTTCAAAACATATAATTAAGGTCAATTGCAATATAGCCCTAAGGAGCAGGGTAGCGTACCACCCTAGACACTGGGGGTCGGTATAAGTACAGGCAATAGTAAGATGTTCTATAGTGTCAATGTGGTACCCACTCGCTATCTGTCTATACAGTGAGTGTAATCGTGATAACATAGGTAACATAGTAGAAAAGTTATAGAAAAGAGCGAAGTATGAAATGAAGGAAAGGAAAGAAGAAAAACATAGTGTGACCAAGTCTGGGGGCCCTCAAACTGAGGGGGAGGTGTAATGCAGTCTCTTTAATCGATCAACTGCGGAGCTAAGTCATTTGGTGGCGCAAATGTAGTCTTTGGAGGACGTATATTCTATCCAAGGTAACCAAGTGGTCATGAACTCTAAGAGTTTATCTCTGGAAACCAGGAGGATGTTCTCCATATTCATATAATAATTAATTCTAGTGAACCATAGTTTCCTTGTGGGCGGAGATGGAGATCTCCATAGAGTGGGGATAACTGCCCGTGCTGCATTAGACAGGTGGCGGAGTAATGATGTTTTGTGCTGGGCCAGTGATATTGAAGAGTGGGAAAGCAACCAAAAGGCCGGGTCAGTAGGGATAGGGGTATGGAGTATGTCTTGAGAAATGGAGATGACATCAACCCAGAATGGTCGGAGTAGGGGACAGTTTCACCAGATGTGCATTAGGGAACCAGTGGCATTAAGACATCTCCAGCATCTGTCTGTCACTCCAGGATATATGAGGTGGAGGAGAGAGGGGTGTCTGTACCATCTCATTAAAAGTTTATATTGTGTTTCCCTAACTTGTATACATACTGAGCTTTTATGGGATTTGAGGAATATCATCCGCCAGTCTTTGTCTGTTAGTTGAATCCCGAGATCCCTCTCCCAGGCTAACTGGAAGGGTGGGGGCATCTGAGCACCGGGGCTCTGTAATAATTTGTAAAGTGTGGAAACAGTGTGCTGGGGGGTGCATGTAGAGACGCACAACCTCTCAAACTGTGTTAGTTCCCGAGAGGCTTGGAGATATCTGTGTTTGGAGTGCAGAAAATGTCTAAGCTGTAGATATTTCCAGAAATCATGTTGTGGGATTTCCTATTTAGATCGCACTTCCGAAAACTGTCTAACTCCTGAGGAGGTCGCCAGCTGGCCTACCCTAAAGAGACCTTCAAGGACCCAATCACGAAAGTGGGAGGGTATTAAGCCGGGTAGAAAGTCGGGGTTGGCTAGAAAAGAGGTCAACGGGCCGAAATTGGAAGAGAGGAAGGGCCAGCGGCGCACTTTTTTCCAGAAGGAGAGGGTCGCGGTGACAGTTGGGTGAGGGGAGGGAGGCCTGGGGAGGGAAGGGAAAATCTCTGGGAATTGTTGCATGTAAAGCCCCTCCAGAGCCACCCACTGCTTTGTGTCCCTACTCCTCGTCCAATCCAGAACCCTATTAAGCAAAATTGCCCAATAATAGCCTCTGATATCAGGTAACTGGAAACCACCACATCGGGTGGAGCCAATCATAGTGGACCGGCTGATTCTAGGCCGTTTCCGAGACCAGATAAATTGTTGTATCAAGAGTTGGATGGACTTGAACCAGGAGTCTGGGATCCGTATGGGGAGAGCCTGAAGTTTGTAGAGTAGCTTAGGGAGAGTATTCATCTTCACAACATTCACCCTTCCCAGCCAAGAGAGTGGTTTGAGGTACTATCTGCTATAATCAGCCCTGAGTGTTCGGAGAAGGGGCACAAAATTCAATGTGAACAAGTAGGATAGGTGGGAGGTATTCCAAGTAAAGGAAGGATTGTTTAAGCTTAGCCACTGTGTCGGGGGGGGGGGGTGGAGATGTTCAGGGCGCAGGATTTGGACATGTTGATCTTAAAGTTGGAAAGTGACCCGAAATGGGACAGCTCCTGCATGAGATATGAGATGAGGGAGGGAGGAAACCGGGTGCGTTATTGTAGCTAATAAATCATCAGCAAACAGGGAAAGTTTGTGCTCTGTATCACCAACCTTCAGGCCAGTAATGCGATCATTGGCCCTAATAGCTCTAGCAAAAGCTTCGATACAGAGGACAAAGAGTAAAGGGGATAGTGGGCAACCCTGTCGTGTCCCGTTACTTATGGAAAAGTGGTTGGATAAGGATCCGTTGACTCGGACCCGAGCTGTGGGTGATCTATAAAGTCCCATAATTCTGCCAAGTGCTAGGGGGCCCAATCCGATGAGCCCCAGTACAGACCTCATAAAACCCCAACTGACTCTATCAAAAGCCTTTTTGGCATCGGTGGATAGCAGCACAGTGGGAGAGCTACCCTGGGATGCTATATGAATTAAGCTCAGTACCTTAGTGGTATTGTCCTAAGCCTCGCGGTTCGGGACGAAGCCCACCTGGTCGTTGTGAATTAGAGAAGGCAGGAATACATTCAGTCTGTTTGCAATTAGTTTTGCGAAAAGCTTGACATCGACATTTAGAAGAGATATGGGCCTATAACTGGAGCACATCGAGGGGTCTTTACCGGGTTTAGGTAGAACGGAGATGTGGGCTTCTAAGGACTGGTTTGAGAAATGGGTATCTGCAGAGATAGAGTTAAAGGCCTGGAGGAGATAGGAGGAGAGGAGGTCTTTAAATTGTTTATAGTAGGTAAGCGTGAAGCCGTCCGGCCCTGGACTCTTGCCAGAGGGTGTCGAGGTCAGATCATTTTCCAGTTCTTGCTGGGTAAAAGGTAGTTCCAATGCTTTCCTATCTGAAGGTGATAGGACGGGTTAGGACACCTTTTCTAAATATGCCTTCGCCTGTAGGAAGTCGTAAGGGGAGGTGGTGGCATCGGGTCGGTTCTCCAGGTTATATAAAAGGGAGTAATACTGTTTGAAGCATGCAGCTATTTCAGGGGTTTTGAAATGGAGAGCATCCCCAGGGTCCTTCACGTTATTAATAAACAAAGAGGAGCGTTGGGCCTTGAGAGCCTGGGCCAGGAGGCGACCAGGTTTATTACCCCACTGGTAGTATTTGGAGTTGCATTTACGGACAGAAAGCTGGATACTATCAGTAAGAGTTTTCTTTAGTTGAGCCCGCGTGTCAAGTAGTTCTAGGTAGTCAGTCTCTGATAGAGACGTTTTGTGCGAGGACTCAAGATGGTGGAGTCGTTGCAATAGTTTGGTGATTAGTGCTGACCTCTGTTTCTTCATAAATGTTCCCAACTGTATAAGCTTACCCCTTATGGTGCATTTATGCGCTTCCCACAGGATAATCTTTGAGACATCGTCGGTATCATTCATGGAGAAGAATTCAGTCAAAGCCTTTTCTATTTCACCCCTGCAATATTGGTCCTGTAGCAATGACTCATTAAGACGCCAGGTCCATTGACCCGGGGTAGCCTGGGGGGTTGAAAGAGTCATATGCACTGGGGCATGGTCAGACCAGGTCATCAAGCCTATGGAGGAGTCTATTAGTAAAGGGAGATGTATGTGACTAAGAAATAGATAATCGAGACGGGAGTAGGCTTTGTGTGGGGGTGAATAAAAGGAGTAATCTCTGTCAGAGGGATGGAGAACCCTCCAGGAGTCAGCCAGCTGGAGGTCATGGAACAGTCGTCTAACCTGTCGGTATTGACGTTGGGAGGTCCGGGGGGCGTTAGAGGATGAGTCTAAGGATGGATCCATTGTCCAATTCAGGTCGCCCCCCAAAACAACAACCCCTGAAAGGAGTGGTTCCATTTGGGAACGGGCGGAGCGGAAAAATGGGACCTGGTCCTTATTTGGGGCATAAAGTGCAACAAATGTGTATGGGCACATACATATTTTACAACGCACTATCCGGAGACGACCCGGGATCAGCTTGTGAACTGATATGTCTGACAGCTGAAGGATCCTAGAGAATAATATCGCTACACCTTTTGATTTAGAGTCTGGGTTATTATTGTAAAAGGCCTGAGGGTAACGGTGGTTAGTGAAGGAGGGGTTCTTAGCTGAGATTTTAAAATGCGACTCTTGGACCAGCGCAACATCTACTCTATCAGCCCAAAGAGACCGTAAAAGGGAGGCTCTTTTCTCCGGCACGTTAAGGCCCTTCGCGTTGATCGATGTTACTTTAACTCTACCAGGGGATGTCATAGGAGACATAGGTCATGATGGAAGGCGGTGGGCCCAGGGTGGTCAACGAGAGGAAAGAGGAAGGAATAGGAGGGAAAAAGAAAGGGACAGAGCATGAAGAAAAAACAACAATAACAATCAAAAAACCCGCAATGGGGTAGCCGATCCATCTGAGGATTGGGAACCCAAGAGGCAAAACAGCCAGGAGCGGGTGTGGGGCGGATGAGGGAGCCACCGCCAAAGGCATATTGAAAATGGAAAAAATAATGCAGTAATCATTATACATGCTTAGTTTTAACTAATTGTAAACTGTAAACCTCGTTAACATGAAGAAATCTTCGAGTGGTAGGATGTAAGAAATCTCATAGTCAGGAAACAGGAGTTAACAAACAACAGCCCAATTCATAATGGGGAGGGCATAGCCCCAGTGACAGCGAGATATTGGATGAAGGTTCATCAGTGGCGAGAAATGGTGTCACGCTGTAACCTAGAAAGATAGGTTAGGGAGAACAAGGACAAACAGAAGATCTCAGGTTATCAATCCGGTGGCATTTGAGTCTTTGTCAGAGGGGGATTCGTTGGAGCCCTTCCTCCCGGCCCTCCGCACCTCCCGGCAGGGGGTTCCTGTGCTCGGGGGTTGGAGAGATGGCAACGTTGGAGTATGGAAGTCCCAGTCGCATAAGTCAAGTTTCGGTATGCCAAGAACTTTACAGAACACAGGGAGGTCCGAGTAGGAGTTGAGGGTGTGGGTTTTCCCAGATGAGGAGACTTGGAGGTTGAAGGGAAATCCCCAACGGTATTTCAATTGGCGTTTACGGAGCTCAGCCGTTAGGGGCTTGAGGGCCTTCCGTTGTTGGAGGGTGTGCCAGGACAAGTCTTGGTAAATATGAAGCAGTGAGCCGTTGAAATCGACTCCATCGAGTTGGCGTACCTTGCGCATGATGTCATCCTTCTGGGTGAAATAATGCAATCTACAGATGACATCGCGTGGTCTGTCTGCGGAGAGACCTCTTGGTTTCAGGGCACAATGGGCCCTGTCAAAGGTGATAGTATCGTTGGGGTCGTTACCTAATATTTTGTTGAAGATTTTTGTGAGAGCGTCAATCAGGCCTGTTTGAGGGACGTCTTCCGGCAATCCCCGCACGCGGATATTGTTTCTCCTCCCTCTGTTATCCAAATCCGTTAACCGTGTTTGGAGGGAGCGGATCTCTGCCGACTGGGCTTCAATGACATTCGTCAATGACTTCAGAAATGTGTCGGAGGAGACCTGGTAATCTTCCACGCTCATCACCCGATCAGAGATGTGAGAGATGTCTTGTCTCATGGTGGCCAGTTCACGTCTCACTGTCTGTCTGTCCTGCAGATCCTGTTTAGTGGGTAGGTTTTTCATGTAGGTTAAGATGTCTTGTAGATCCCTACCCCCTGGGGGGCAGGCTTGTGGTGCGTCCACGCTTGGAGAGGGTGGGTAAGAGGCATGCAGGGAGAGGGGGGGGGGGGTTTGTAGCAGAAGGATTTTTTGTTAAAGCGGGCGAGGCGGATTGTAAAAATGATCTCATAGCGGACTGCGACATGTTCCCCTGCGGAGTTGATGTACCGGACTTCTGAGAAGATTTCTTGTTCCTGGGCATCACTCAATCAGCATCGAGAAGTTTCGATTCCTTAAGGTCAAGGTAACAAGGTGAAAGAAGGTTGCATAGCTCACATGAGGATGCCTTCAGCGGTGTAGCTCCCTATGGGTTGGCATCAGCAAATCATTGCGGCATCAGTGGCTACGGTAGTCCGGCATAGCGCAATGCTATAATACTTGGCCGCTGGGTTATCTCAGAGGGGTAGAAAGGCATTCCAATAAGATATGATATGAGGGAGTACTGCAGGAAAGCCAGGGTGCCGCGGTCTGGAGCGCAGCGCACTCACAGCCCCCCAGCCTCAGGAAGTATGGCCAGTCCCCGTCTCATCAGTAAGTCGCTGCTGGTAATCAGACACTGGGTGTCGCGGCTGCAGGGGAGAGGGTGTCCGCGTCGGGTGCTGTGGGCCGCTAGCAGGTGTTCCGGGCCGCTCGTCTACATCAGAGTACGCTGTGGAAAGACCAGGATATAGCTGTCGTGCCCCCTAGTAGAGGGTAACGGCTCTTCGTGGACCCTCAGCAATGCCTCCGGAAGCGGCCTGTCACCGGAGGCCACGGTTTCACCGGCAAAGGTAGGCCCTGGTCCGCGGACTGGAGCCAGCGGGCTCCACTGCTCCCCAAACAGCAGACATGTCAGCAGAAGGGGTTCCGGTGGTTGGGTGAGGGAACGGGGAGGTCGGATGTGCAGGGAAAGGTGAGGTCAGAGCCACCTTAGCTGGAACTTAGTTTAAGCATGGACCTCACAATTAGGCAGACACGAGGCTGTGCTTTTCAGCTCACCTGAGGGGTGCCAGCAGGAAGGTATGGGCAGTGGACCAGGCAGCAGAGGGCACCAGATTCGAATTCAGCAGGTGCTGTAGCACCTCCGCTTCCTCACAGCTGCAGAGCAGGGTGAGTGTGGTGCCAGTCACAAGATGGCCGCCGTCCACCAGCATCCAGCACCTCTCCCGCGGTTCCCCCAACTCCCGGCCGCTTGCAGTGTAGGAGAGTCCGCAGATCGAGGGTGCAGGAGATGGGGGCTGGGAGCACAAAAGAGCCGTGGCGCGGCTGAAGCGGGCCTCAGAAAACGAGCGGCGCCAACCGCAAGATGGCCGCCGGACGCCGGGGAGATGTGCACCGGCCTTGTCCTCCAGTGAGCGCCACGCGATGTAGCAGAGCGGCCCGGCCGCAGTCTCCTCACCGCTCCAGACGTCCACAGCGGGAGATCGGCCAGGCAGGACGGCCCCCACACAGGGCAAGTCTTACAGCAGGGGGCACGCCAGTCGCGTGACGGAGGTCCCGGCTCCGGGCTTCCCGACCAGCACGCAAAGTTCAGGGAGTGTGGGAAATTGAGGTCCTGGCTTCACGCCGGGAGCAGGCCGCAACCCGCAAAGCCAGGCAAGCTGACTCCCGGCTCCGCAGCGAGCTCCCGGACACACAGAGGGGGCCCAGCAGGCAGCAGCTCCCCACACCAGGTGTGTAGAGGCAGAATGGGGGATTTAAAGGTGTCTAAAGGGATAATAAAGCAGCAGCTGTGAGCTTCCACGTCTGCTCTCCCTCACAGCCAGGCCACGCCCCAACTTGAAACTGTTGATTGCTGGTATGCCAAATGCTAACTGTCTTGATTATGAACCAAGAGACTGTGTGATTGTCCTTACGCTCAGGTTGCCTAATAGACAGGTGGGAAGGACCATACCAAGATTTGTTGACAGCACTAAAGGTCGCCGAAAGAGAGACTTGGGTCCACTCGTCCCACTGCAAGAAGGTCGCTGACCTGGAGAGAACTCGTGACAAAGTAGTTTATTGCTCACATTCATTGAGTTTGTGTGTTCAAAGAGCAAGGTGGAGAGCAAAGTGAACTGTGTGTTACAAGTGAACTGTGTGTTCAAAGAGCAAGGTGGAGAGCAAAGTGAACCGTGTGTTCCAAGTGAACTGTGTGTCCAAAGAGCAAGGCAAGGAGAACCTCGTATCACCAGAGACTCTGTTCCGTGAAGACTGAGAGGCGGCACTGTTGGACACTACCTGAGCGTACTAAAGTAATGCAGAAAGACCAGTCATTGTAATTGATTTGTTATGAACAAGAGTTGTTTTGTTCTATCTCTCTTTTCTCTCTTTCCCGCTGACAAACATTTTCTTTCAGGATATTCTATTTTTGCGAGGTTTTTTTTTTTTATGAGGAGTCGAGTGTGGGACTGGAACTGGTTCTGTAGGAAGGAGTGATTTCCTTATAGGATCCCAGGATTAGCCGATCAGTTTGTTAAAATCAGAGAAAAATCAAAGGTCTAGTAGTTTTGGAGTTCAGAGGTAATCAGGAACAATCAGACAATGGCTATTCACACATTGCAGATAAAGAGCTCATTAATATATGTGGAAGAAAGGTTTATGAGTGGCTCTCCCCGAACTCTGAAGGTTTATGTTATTTAGGAAGAACACTACTTATAACCCTTGTCCAATGATTAAACAGACCAAGCATACGTTCCAGAAATGGAAACAATGTTCAGAAAATGATAGGAATATGTAGATCATGAAAATTTTATATGTCACTGTCACGATTTGTTTGTGTCTTTTTCATCTACCCAGCAGAACCTCAATCGAATCCAAACATCAGTGTACAAAGACGTAGGTACATGTATGTGTGAAATGTTCGTCCCAAATCAGACATTATAGGCCAAAGCACTGTCCCAGCATACTCTATAGGTTGAATGTTGTCCCACACCCAACCAGTGATCCCGTGACCGCCGAGTGCATATAGAGGATGTCTCGTCCTCCTCCCTGTCTTCCCCAAATATAGTCAAGTGTCTCATTTGCGAAATGCATACATACTTGTGTCTAGGTCACCGATTATTGTTATGAAATATTTTTTTCTTATGTTAATAATTGATGGCAGTTATTGTTTACTGCCAAAGGATGGACTGTCGAAGTCAAAAATATTACATAAAGAGAACATACAAACTACACACATTTAAGTCGCTATACTTGCAAATATGCACAGCGAGCACAGCAATATATGGTAACACACGCATTTACACGAACATGCCACAGAGATGGATTCGACACTTATTTCATACAGTACATAATTATAATAATATCAAGCGCCAGACATCATGATGATTTAAAATTATCTAATGAATTAATGTCATGAATGTGTATTATTTGAACGAAACAAGATAGACCTTTCATATTACTATTGAAACGACCAGATTAATGTGTGGATTCATTTGATACTTGTTATTAAGTTGTAGGACATTGCAACACGGAATTGATTAAATGTATAAAAGCTAAAATCACTTTTATTAGAACAATAGATATTCCAAACAGGTGGTGAACAGGAAACTCAGGCCAGCCCCTTTGGACATCCCCAAGGCTGAACCTGTTCAGCATATACAAAGAAACTAGTGACTCAATCATGAATGAGAGAGAGTCCCCTCCCCCAGAAATTAGTTAACACATTTTGCTGATCACACAGGAAGGTAGTTCCTGTTTTGGTCTCAGAGTTGCTGTAAGGTCTCAGAGGAAGATGGAGTCCCAGCATTACATTACACAGAGAGAGAGAGTGATATGGAAAGACGAATTTATATAACTTAAGGATAATGGTATTGTATCGCTGGCATGTAACTGAAACTGTATGTAATTGTATGTTTTAACTGCTTACTGTGTGAGTTGTAATCTTGTAACTATAGGTATACTGTACTTTGTAATATATATTGAATCCATATCCTTTTAATAACAAATATATACATCAAAGAGCTTTGGAACGAGTGTTTTGCGATGTACAGCGCACTTTTATCGTATATGGTAATAAGATGCGCCTGGCGTCTGCAATATATATTAGAGCGGGCATTTTAAATATTTGTGAGAAATCAATTTGGCATTCTTACTGTGGACTCATGCAGTATCCCTTACACTGAATGGTTGCTGTTGTCAGTTTGTGGAGTGACAGTTGGAGTTGACAGTTGAACAGTTCTTCCAGGGTGACTCACGCAGTATACGTACCTGAGAAGAGTGACTGCATCTCTAGCTGAGAACAGGGAAAGCCTGCATTTTAGTGACAGAGAGAGACACTGAGGAGGTGGTTGAAAGTGGACACTGACAGAAGTAAAGAGGATTCAGAGGGAAGGGTTGACCAATAGCCCGGTTCTGTGCAGGAAACATGGGGGGGGGGTCAACCAATGGGAGGAGCAGTCTTGTCAGCGCTGTTGGGACAATCAGAGGAATTCAGAGATAAATTATATAAAATCCTACGGACTTGTGCAGCCCATTAACACGAAGAATGAAGATGAATAAGCCTGGAACAGGAATCCACAACCCAATCACTTAGGATAAGTACTATCTTGGGTCACTACACATTTATCCCTTTATTTAGGAGAACACTGTAGCGCCATCTTCTTCACTCACAATCTTCTTAGCTTCATACTGCTGTGTCCAGTCTGTGCAGCCATAGATAAACCCTTAGCCCCTATGTTCCTCATTTTTGCATGTAGGCTGCGAATGAGTTTGCGATGGCTCTGTTGGGCGTTTCTTATCACTGCTGATCGGCAGCGTCACTTGCTAACATTAGCAGTTCTGTAGCCTAGACGATCGCAATTGCTATTGCATTTGCGTACAAACATGAATTAGGCCCTGTGAACATTACAAATTTGATGTTTCATAAAGTAATAATTTGTATTTAAAGACACTATGGGGGTCATTCCGAGTTGATCGCTCGCTAGCAACTTTTTGCAGCCATGCGAACGCATAGTTGCCGGCCACTGGGGAGTGTATATTTGCTGTGCAAGGGTGCAATCGCATGTGCAGCCGAGCGGTACAAAAATAGTTTGTGCAGTTTCTGAGTACCTCAGAACTTACTCAGCCCTTGCGATCACTTCAGCCTGTCCGGTCCCGGAATTGACGTCTGACACCCGCCCTGCAAACGCTTGGACACGCCTGCGTTTTTCCAAACACTCCCAGAAAACGGTCAGTTGACACCCATAAACACCTTCTTCCTGTCAATCTTCTTGCGATCGGCTGTGTGAATGGATTCTTCGTTAAATCCATTGCACAGCAACGATCCGCTTTGAACCCGTACGACACGCCTGCGCATTGCGGTGCATACGCATGCGCAGTAGTGAACTGATCACTGCGCTATGAAAAATGGCAGCGTGCGATCAGGTCAGAGTGACCCCCTATATTCTGTATGTTTACAACTACTTCCCTCCATTGCAAGCAATATTAACTTATAAGGAGTATAAAATAATACTTCAGCATACACATTGTCTACATTCCCGCAGAACCACTGGAATGCATGCCTGCTACACATTTACATGGAAAACAAACAAAAATAAAAATAACCTTATTTAAAGACTTATTTTAACTTTTCATGAGAAAATGCTTCTTGCAACCCACACTCCTGTAAAAACAAATAAAACATTACCACTTGCTTTTAAAACATAAACAAAAGTCCTAATTATAAAACATACCACAAAATAAAGATCCTTCTGGACAGCCACCTTGTTCTAAAAAAAATTAAAAAAAATAATAATAAAAATAAAAAGCGTTACTGCATCCAACAAAAGGGGTCATTCCGAGTTGATCGCTCGCTAGCAGTTTTTACCAGTCGTGCAAACGCTAAGCCGCCACCCCCTGGGAGTGTATTTTAGCTTAGCAGAAGTGCGAACGAAAGGATCGCAGAGTGGATACAAAAAAAAAATGTGCAGTTTCAGAGTAGCTCCAGACCTACTCCTAGCTTGTGATGACTTCAGACTGTTCAGTTCCGGATTTGACGTCACAAACACGCCGTGCGTTCTCCCAACCATGCCTGCGTTTTTCCAAACACTCCCTGAAAATGGTCAGTTGACACCCAGAAACGCCCACTTCATGTCAATCACTCTGCGGCCAGCAGTGCGACTGAAAAGCTCTGCAAGACCTTGTGTAAAACTGCATCGGCCATTGTGAAAGTATGTCGCGTGTGCGCATTGCGCCGCATAAGCATGCGCAGAAGTGCTGGATTTTTGCTTCATTGCTGCGCAGCGAACATTTTCAGCTAGCAATCAACTCGGAATGACCCCCAAAGTGTCATCAGCGTTATCAGTCTGAGCCCTGGGTGGTAGCAGCAACAATGGATGGGATGAATAGTGTGTGGTTTGCTCTGAAAAAGCCACTACCAGCACTAGGCTTTGGCAAGCTGGGTTGGGAACACAGAGCATGATGTCCTTCTTCATTATGTCCAACTGTTCCAATCTATTCAGCATGAGGCCGAACTCCATAAGGGAATCTTGCCCACAACAAGAAATAGGCGAGCTTCACTTCTCCTTCCACAAGTAAAACGAATAACATAATGGCAGCACTATTGGTCATCCGACACCCCTAGGGTAATAAAAGTGTAAAAATTATTTTCCTTGCTGGCAAACCGCAACATGGTCGGTCATGCTTAACATATATAGGTATTCTAGCATTTGTAGTCAAGGGTAAAAAAACAAAAAACACACACCAAAGAAAAATCTTCAGCTGAAATAAAAAAAACTCACATTGGCCCTCATTCCGAGTTGTTCGCTCGCAAGCTGCTTTTAGCAGCATTGCACACGCTAAGCCGCCGCCTACTAGGAGTGAATCTTAGCTTAGCAGAATTGCGAACGAAAGATTCTCAAAATTGCGAATAGAAATTTCTTAGCAGTTTCTGAGTAGCTCGACACTTACTCTGCCACTGCGCTCAGTTCAGTCAGTTTCGTTCCTGGTTTGACGTCACAAACACACCCAGCGTTCGCCCAGACACTCCCCCGTTTCTCCAGCCACTCCCGCGTTTTTCCCAGAAACGGCAGCGTTTTTTCACACACACCCATAAAACGGTCAGTTTCCGCCCAGAAACACCCACTTCCTGTCAATCACAATACGATCACCAGAACGAAGAAAATTCCTCGCAATGCCGTGAGTAAAATACCTAACTGTTGAGTAAAATAACTAAGCGCATGCGCTCTGCGAACATTGCGCATGCGCAGTAAGCGACTAATCGCAAAATAGAGAAAATCGGCAACGAGCGAACAACTCGGAATGAGGGCCATAATCCATTTTTTTCAATTCACTGCTCGTTTTATTCAAAATGGTGGAAGGGGGTCATAATCCATGCCCCCCCCCCCCCCCAAAAAAAAAAAAGAACTCATATAAAAGCTGCAAGACTAGCTCCAATGGAAGCCCTGTCGCAATTGACAGGTTCTAATCAGTATATACAAACAGAGAGAATGTGAGAAAAGCCACTCTAATTAAAATACGCTGCTTCTAACCAATAAGAGTTTATTTTCTCATGCTCCGACCAATTACAGAGAACACACTCTGCATGCACTGAAAGGCTAAAAACATGTCATTTGAATTGTGACACCAACACCCTCCCTTCCCTTCTACTTTGGCATAGGTAATAGTAGCCCCCTTAGTTGTGGCCATATTGCGCTACCTTAGCTATGACTCAACAGGATGCAGCAACAGCGGGATCCCTAAGGTCAGAATCCTGACAGATACCGGAGGTAAGTACTGGGGTTAGGGTTAGGCGCAATGAGGATGGTTAGGGTTAGGCTGCAGGGGGGGTGGGTTAGAGTTAGGCTGCAGAGGGGGGGGGGGCTTAGGCTGTGGGAGGGGTGGGTTAGGGATAGGGTTAAATTACTTACCTGAATCCGTTGGAATTTTAACTGTTGGGATGCTGCTGTTGGCATTCTGACCATCAGGATTTTCACCGTCGGGATTTTGTACCCAGCCCACTATAACAGATTCCACGTTGAAGGGCCACAATATATCTTGTGGAGGAGATACCTTCTTGTGGTATACCTTGTGTAGCTTCAGTACTACTGCAATTATAATATACACTACATTCTATTTACATGCATGAGTGTGTGTGTGCGTGTATATATATATATATATATATATATATATAAAAGAAATGTCCTTCTAGAGAGGAGTGTACTTCAACCCACTCCCAATAGTGAAAGAACAGGCGGCACTCCAAGGACTGGTGAAAATGCTGTTGTATTAAACAAGTGAATCAAATAGGTGGCATATCATGGCCGACATTTCAGCGCCACGCAGGGCGCTTTTTTCAAGGCAATATGCTTTCACCAGCATATTGCCTTGAAAAAAGCGCCCTGCGTGGCGCTGAAACATCGGCCATGATTAGCCACCTATTTGATTCACTTGTTTAATACAACAGCGTTTTCACCAGTCCTTGGAGTGCCGCCTGTTCTTTCACTATTGGGAGTGGGTTGAAGTACACCCCTCTCTAGAAGGACATTTCTTTTATATCTCTAAAAGGAAGGCACCGGGGCAGCTGTCCATTCATACGGGGAGTGCCGACCACACCAGCCTTTGTATATGTGTGTATATATATATATATATATATATATATATACACACAGTTACAAAAATATCTAATATATACAGGAATATATACAGGAATGTAGATTCAGTTTAGTAGTGCATCCATCGACAAAATCAATGTTCAGACCATCAGGGTTTAATTGTTCAATGGGTCAGGTACAGTGTCCCCTATAAGAAACCCTCTCACCAAAAAATCACCCAGATAAACGAAAGAATTAAGTACACATATTCGTTAAAACAAATATTTCTTTACTTGTTAAAATGTTAATGTTATGCACACCAGTGCCTGCAGGAATGTACTGGTGTCTGAACTGTTATGCACACCAGTGCCTGCAGGAATGTACTGGTGTTTGAACTGTTATGCACACCAGTGCCTGCAGGAATGTACTGGTGTCTGAACGGATAGGGATGCAAAACTAATGAACTCACAGACAGACTGGGGAATATGACATTACGTACACAGAAGGTGATAGGGTAACAAAATAAACACAAAGTGAACAGAGAAGCCCAGAGGCTAAGAAACTGGGTGTCTCCCTAGTATTAGTAATGCTCAGATGGAAAAAGCAAGATGTTGTGTTTTAATACGTAGAGAACCCGAAATGCTGTTGCTAAGGGCAACAGCAAAACCCTAAAGGGTTACCAACGGGTGTGGCAGTAAACTCCTTGGTCAGAGATAGAATGATAGACACAAGGAGAGTCTCCACAATCCTAATCCTCTCTTGCAGTGCACAGGTTCAGCTTACTGCCACTAAACTGACACCTGAACACCTTGCACAGTGAGACAGGATTTAGGCAGGCAAGTCTGAGAATACAGCCGCAAACTTGCTAAGTTCACAGAGTAGCAAAAGAACCCCAGCAAGTTAAACGACTGACTCCAGTCTTACTGCTAGGTCTGGATTGGCAGAGTGTAGTACCAAATCCCCAGGCCTATTTGCAGTAAGCTACAACAAATACAAAGCTACACAGTACTGGCTAACTTTCAGGAACTGACTAACCAACAAAGATTCAGCAGCATCTGCTTAACCTGAGAAGAGGCCTTATATAGCAGGTGCTGTCCACGCCCCACTCAGACCTCACAGACTGTGAGCACAAAAACCAGCACCGGATCCCCTGCCATGCACAGAGCCTGTAACCACTGCACAGCAAAAGACCCGAACCGGAGTATCAGCTGCGCTCAGGTCACTCCGCTAGCACTTGTCTCCCGGTTGCCATGACGACGTGGCAGCACAGGGTAGGAGACCCTAACAGTTAAAAAAAAACATAGCACCAAAAATCCATATACATGTCAGAGTACAGTAGTTAGAATAGATCCCACCCTCACCTTAGCAAAGGTGCGAGCTCAAGGCGGGAATCAAAGGCACAAGGACATGATGAATTTTGATTGGTGTACCCTACGCGTTTCGTCTTAACGACTACATCAGGGGTAAACAAACAATTTGGCTTCTGATAAAGCTAAATATTTATCTTATAACATTCACTATATGTGGGTAAGAGACTCAGTACGCAATTGGCGTATGGGGTACCGTAAGGGTACGCAATTAGCGTAGCAGATGCTTAGCCGTGGTCGAGACGCACATGCGGCACGCTCGCTCACAGCTTAACGCTTGGTGTCGAACACGCTATAGGCGGCCGACTACCGTAATGATACGCTACTAGCGTAGCGGACGCTGTGACTGCGAGGGGAACACGAGCGGCGCAGACGCTCACGGGATGACACTCAGTAAACCTTGTATGCAACACACTATGATTGAGTTTGTATTGTAAACCTTACAACTGAAATACTGCAGCGATATAACGCTGCTTAACCTTGCTAGTGTAAATGCTGTTTGAGCGATTAAGTCGCTCTGAATACCCTCTGCAATGTAATAAACACACAATACCTTGCTAAGGCTCCAAAACCTTTACTAACAGGATTACGTTATATTAAAAGGGGAAATACAGTTGACAATTCATATACTACAAGCTAACATCAATATCTAACAAAATAACTACACATAAATACACAATAGCAGCACAATAGCAAACAATAACATAAAATGAGAGAGAGAGATCGTGGCACAATTACAATCAGAGATTAAGAATGGTCACAGAGAGAGTACTTACACACTGGAGAGTGATTCGCTGCGCATGTCCTGGTTACCAGCTCTGGGTTAGTCAATGATGAAAACCGTTGTGGAGAGAAGACTCTTGTGTCCCCAAGCCTATTTCAAACTATATTTATGTACTAGCTCAAGACATACTTCAATAGATACTATGTGTCCTCTTTTCATTGGTTAGGGGGTGGGACATGTATTGCACCTGGGATCATTGGTTAGTTCAAGAAATGGGCGATGGCTAGGACTTGTCAGTATTCTAAATTCCTCTCTTGGTTGTATTGGGGAAACCTATTGTTTGGATCTTCCAAACAAACTCTGTCTCTGTGCTTTGTATACCCTCTGGTCACCTCTTTCAGTTGAGACAATGACATCTCAGCACTCATTATTCTGGAGAGAAACCTGGACCTATTCATAAACAAAGGTATAAGCCCTCTTCATAGAATCTCAAAGCTTAGTGTAAGTAAGGCTATTTGTTTTCGGTCTGTGTGAAAGAGGTGACTGAATTCCAGTCCCCCACCCTGCATTTGTGTAATTTATTCTGAATGCAATTAATCTTATGTTCTACTTCTGTGCATAACCATGAGCAGGAACTATGCGAATCCCTCCCAACTGTCATAGGCACAACACTTCTTCAATACCCCACAGCTGGACCTCCAACCTTTATCTGAACCCTCCCAGCATGTAAAGGAGAATTTCTCAGGTCCAAGAACCGTTTTAAACTTACCATACTTGCTGACATTATTAAGGGGAATATTAACTATAAAACGCATTATATTGGTTAAATATGTAGCAATCGAGTCGCTCGCTAGTCGCACACAAACACCGCCGTAAATACCCATCTCCCTGCGCAGGCGACGTCAGAGCATCCCCTACGCGACCTGAGGGGATGCGTACGCACGGGGGGGTCGGTGCGCGAGCAGCGGGCACGTGCATTGGGGTTAGTACAAGGCATCATAGGTCGCTATATTTTTCAACTTTGACACTTCAAAGTGTGTATAAACACGTTGATTCCTTGGACTGATCTACAACTCCAAACCTGAATTGGATAGAATAATGGTGCTATCCGATTCAGGTTTGGAGTTGTAGATCAGTCCGAGGAATCAACGTGTTTATACATACTTTGAAGCCAAATTGTTTGTTTACCCCTGATGAAGTCGTTAAGACGAAATGCGTAGGGTTCACCAATCAACATTCACCATGTCCTTATGCCTTTGATTCCCACCTTGAGCTCGCATCTTTGCTAAGGTGAGGGTAGGTTCTATTCCAACTACTGTACTGCTCACATAGGAGGCCATATGCAGACAGAGAAACTGCACCTGCCACTGCATCTCCTTCCACTAGACAGTGTCAAAGTCAGAAAAATATCACGATGCACACTACCATATTTGCACCTCATACAGGTCCGCGCTGCGCATGCGTGCGCTCTCCCGTGCGTGCGCATACCCGCTGTTACGTGCACCCGCAGGCGCACGGTATGCGCATTTACGGTAGAGTTTCTGTGTGCCCAGCGTGCGACTCAATCGTTACATATTTTAACTATATAATGTATTTTGTAGATCATGGTCCCCTTGATAGATTCTGAAAGTTTAGTTAATATAGCATGTTCATGGACAAAGAGATCCCTCTTTGTTTGATACGAAGGGTCAGACATGGGTCATACAGTGGTGTTTAGTATCCATCGGAAGAGTATTTAATTAGCAATATTCCGGTGTTGGTTTGAAGCGGATTAATCGCTCGTGCGAATAGTTATGGACATAAGAAGTTTATGTCCATTTACTATTATTTGCACTTACTTATCCATGCGGCGGGAAACCTAGTTTCCCACCCACCTGAGCAGTTGGAAATGGTCTCAGCCCACCTGTATGAATCAACCTATGACCTTTTGTTATAATGCGAAGACGAATTCCTGTGTCCAATGAACAATGAGATTGTAGGGACCATTGAATTGTATTGTGTGGGGGGCATAAATAGACAAGCCGACCTGATCCAGCTCACTCTCTTCAACGGTTCTCATCACTGATAATCGGGAGCTGGATATTCAGAAAGGCGCATGCGATCGTTCCTTTGTGCGTAAGTTTTTTCCGCAATCATATTGTCTTTATTGTTATTGTAAGCCATATCTCTCTCTCTCTCTCTTCCTCTTTCTCTCTCATTTTCCCTTAAACGTAATTGTATTGTATTGTATTTCCTGTGTAGTTATCTGGTTAGTTAGTCTATGTTATATTGTAGTGTATGACTTGTATTGTATTATTCTTTTTCAAGTATAACATTCATATAAGGCGTTAGACCCTAAGCCCGGTATTTGTGTATTTCTTATAGTGTTAAGTATTCTCAGAGCGTCGGAGACGCTCGAACAGCTTTTAAGTTAATAAGGTTACACTGTGTTACATCTACACCCTATCACTACACCAAGGTTTACTGTATAATACATTGTTCATGGTTTACATATAAAGGTTTAACATTGTGAGCGTCAGCGCCGCTGGTGATCTCCTCGTGGTCCCGAGCGTCCGCTACGCTATAGCGAACCATTACGTTAGTCGGCAGCCAATAGCGTGCCTGCCTGTGATCTCTTGGCCGTGAGCGAACGTGACGCTTGAGCGTCTCGACTACGGCTAAGCGATTGCTACGCAACGTGCGTACCCTTACGGTACTCCATACGTCAATAGCGTACAGTGTTCTTAGACCTCTTAAAGGGTTTTAAAAAAGATAAATATTTAGCTTTATCAATTGGCTGCTCGTCCGTCCTTCACATATCTCTGCTAGGTAATTTCAGCAGACATTATCCATCAGCAAAGGGCGGGAGATCATATTCCTCGCAGTGCTGTCTGGATAAGCGTCTGCTTCGCTTAGTAAAGGGTGCTGAGGGAATCCGGAACCGGAGGTAAGAACAACACGCTAGTGTCTTTTAAAACTGTTTATTTCTGTCTTGCGTACGCACACACGCATATCTGCATTTCTTTTTATTTGTGTATTTTCATATATCACTCTCCTGTTTGCCATTTTATAATTGATAAACGTGCTAAGAGAGATTTGTCGCTATTTCATAGTTAAAGTGTAAAAGTAATACATTAAGGGATAAATTGCAAAGCACGCACGCAGCTCTACCTAAAGATACAAGGAGAGATTAGTGTGGTGCTCGGTAGATGATCGAGGATCATCTACATTGATAAACGTGTTAGTTGTGTTACGGTGGATAAAGACTGGTGTACACGTGTCTCTAACAAAGGGTGAGACTCGCGTACGCAAAGGCCGACGCACGCAGCGTATATTACGCAACGGAGCGTCCGGGTACGCCCACGTAACTCAAATCACACGCTAGTGTTATTTTAACAGGCGAAAAGGTGGCGACGCGATAAATAGCGCAAGTCTATTTTAGTGTCCGAAATTTAGACTAACAGATCCTTCTCCAAATTTACAACACATCTGGTCTAAAGGAAAGAAAATTTCTGCGCAGAAATAGAAACAAAAGTGTACATGTGGTGAGTGAGTGTTTGCAATTATATAAGTTTTTACAATTTTGGGGATTGAACCACAGAAATCATCGAGTTCTCGTGAAATTACATACGTGTAAGTGACATGCACGGTGGCTAGGGAGGCATCCCTTGTTAAACATATAAAGAGCATTAGAGTGTAGTAGACCAGGAGGTCATACTGTAGCAGACCAGGAGGTCGCATAACAGACCAGGAGGTCTAGGTACAGCAGACAAGGAAGTCCACTATACAGTTCAAGTAGCCCAACACCAAGAAGGGTTGGGGCGGAACCCATATAGGCCATAAAGCTCAGGCTGAAGGAATTCGCAGCTGCCGAATGTCGATTCCGTTGGTCGCTCCGTACATAAGATTAGTTGCTTATGTACTGAACGATTGTACCGCACGTAATTGTGTGCATTAGTTAGTAATCTGACCTAGTACCATTTGCATACGAAAGGGGTCATAAACGCTATTTGTACATTCTAACGTGATTTGTGTAATTTTTTATTTTTAAAAGGGAAGTTCGCTGGTCACTCAGGAATTATCCAACAACCCCACAGTTACTGGAAAGGGTTAATGCTCTGCGGATCACACTCACATGTTCCAGTAAACAAAGGTTCATAGGGGCCCTGGGTCGAGTACGCCAGCACTATATCAGTGTGGAGGTCGTATTGGTCGGCGTGGGCGAGTAAGTGGGGTACTCGGTAAACTACCACCGTCAACCTATCTTTGAATATTTTGTTTTTTTGTAAGGGTTCGCTGAAGACCCTGATATAAAGGTCAGAGGTAGAGCAAGCAACACCTGCAAATTATGGGGGCCAGTTGTTCAGGAAGGGGGCGATCAACCTCGGTTCGGGTTGATTCTATAAACCGACCAATTGGGTCGGCAAGGTACGTAATGTGTGAAAAATACGGTTCACACACAGAAATTTTATGTGATGAATGGGAAAGAATGACTGTATATGACGGGGAGAAGTTCCCAAAAGTAGGCAGCTTTAGCCCAGATGTGTTACTGAATCTAAGGAGGAGGATATGTCTCATTAAATCAGCAAAGAGACGAGTTAAACATTTTGATTGTTTACAGTTATGGCAACAGGAAAGTGAATTGCAAAGAGAGTTAACTGACATATCTGACTCTTATCTTGGGAGGAGAGACATGGCAATGGAGAGAATTATGGTTGCGGAGAAAGGCACAATGTTGAACAATAAAAACGCACTTAGCAACTGTATTATAGATGATAAGAATAAGTGTAATAAACATAACAATGATAATTGTAATATTGTTAAATGTACAACTATTAACCTATGCAAGTTGCACCCCATGTTAAACTTCCCTCAGGAATACAAACAAGAAAGTGAGCCCAGCCCGATGTCGGCACCTCTTCCAGCAGCCATCACACAAGACATCCAGGTGGACGCGACCAAATCGGTAAAGGCAATAATCAAACCCCCTAACGGAGGGTCAGGTGAGGTCGTGTCCACAGGTACGTACAATGTTTTATATCACGCACAAACAAATGTACCCCATATTGTACGACCAAAACAAGGTGATGTAATTGAGTTTAGTCCTGTCAGGGTGATCACAGTCCCCGATGGGAAGACTGACGATCAGGGAATCCTTCCCGTCAAGGACAGTGCAATGCGCTGTCCCTGGTCCCGGACCGAATTGAGATCAATTATGTCTGAATTTCCTGATCCCAGGAAAAATCTAGTAGCATGTCAAAGGTTTATTAAAGAACTAGGAAACTCCACAGAACCCACCAACAAAGAGTGGCGGACAGTGCTGAGGGCATGTTTGCCCTCCAGTGTTGACCCTGCGAAATTTATTGCTGATTGTAAATTAGACACGGAGGTACCTTGTACGGAGGAACACAATCAGGAATGTATTAAGCAGATCAACCGACAGTTGGAAGTATATTTCCCAGCCATTGTCGAGTGGAACAAAATCTTCTCCATAAGACAAAACAAAGGGGAAAGTACTTCTAATTATTTTCACCGGGCATTGCAGGACATGACTAGGTATACGGGTATAGAAAACATCGAAACAAGTGCACCGCACAGAGAAGTAGCAGTATCTGTGCTAATGGATGGTTTAAAGGAAGTATTGAGAGCAAGGATACAGATCACCAATCCATACTGGAGAGATAAATCAGTAACTGCATTAAGGGACTCTGCTGTTGGGCATGAGCAAACCAGCATCAAGCAAGGGGAAACAAAGAAGCCTCAGATCCCTGTGGTTAAGTCAAAGGTGACAAGGTGTTATAATTGCCAGAAGGAAGGTCATTTTGCAAGAGATTGTAGACCAAGAAGTAGACCAAATTCATATAAACCCCCTAGACAAAGATATGAGCAGGGTTATGACACACCAAATTATAATTAGGGATAATATAGGAAGAATTTTGAGCCACACCCATGATATGTAGTCAGGAAAGGTGATCATTAGGACTGATGGTAAGCCTGAGGTAACAGTTAATAAATTGGGAGGTCATTCCCTGAAGACACAGGAATGACCGGGTGAAACGTTGTAAATGTATCTGTGAAATGTTTCTTTTCTCTCCCCATCTCTGACGATTATTGGTAGGACTCAAACATTGCATATCTACTTGGTCTTTGCAGAAGTCTACCAAACCCCAGCATGACCTATCCGCATCAATGTATCCTGGCCAGATACAGAGGGTGGAGTATGGAGGTGCTGGTGGGGGGGGGGGACTGCGCAAGGAAACCATTGGACATGTAGATATGACAGCCTGATGATCTGACAATGTTTTAAAGTGTTTGAAAAAAAAAAATTTTTCCTGTTTATTGTTGGTTTATGTAATATATATGCATATGAATTGTTCTCTCTTTCTTTGTTTTTTTTTGTTTTTTTTCTCTCTCTTCTCACTCATGTTTTCATGTTTTAAAGATGGTATGTCACACATCAGTTAGACAAATGGTAATGCAAGATTTTTGCTCCTTACAGAGAGATCGCTGATTTGGAAGGAATATTGCATCACTGGAATGTTCGTTTGGAAGACTGAGAGACAGCACCTTTGAGATGACAGCAGAACAAGAAGAACGACAAGACTAGAGAACTAATTATCGTAACAAGTTTCTCTCCCCCTCAAACTGTTTTTCTGTACCCCCATTACAAATTTCTTCTTTTCTCCTCCTGTAAGATGGACTTGCCCCAAGAGACTGTGATATGGATTTTCCTGTTGACCATGATGTTGACCAGAGCAGTCTGTTCCGGCGAGAGTACCATGGAGGTCGAGAAAGGATCCAGAAAGGTTCTGATGACAAAGATGGAGGCGTAGTTTTCCAAGAACAACTTAATCAACAAGTAAAGGCGAGTATCAGAAAACGATCCGATAGCATTGACAATAGAAGGAATTGTGAAGGATTGTTAGCTGAAGAAAACTGTATCTGTAGGCTCTGTGACAATGTAGTTGAGGATGGGTGCATCAAGAAATGCCAATCCAGTTTTAATATCCACATGGACCGGCATCCATTGAGTGACTATCACTCCTTAGTGGGTAGTGTGTTAAATCAAACAGATTGTTGGGTATGCTCTCAAGTACCTCAAGGTCATAGCAAATCAGGACTAGTACCATTCCCTTTAACGGTAGGAGAGGTACTTGAGCTAAAGGGTGGGAGACCGGTGGACAGGAGGTTTAATATCTCCAGTCCTCCTAGTTTGAAGCTCCACCAATATCATGTGGATAGATCCCTAATATGTTTTAACATTACCAATCCCCGAAAGCCGGGAAATTGGGAAGTGTCATGGAGTAACCAAACCATGACCTTTTCATATAGAGCAGATAGAATGCCTACAGATACAGAGCTTATACGCCACATAGCCAGTAGAGAAAAATCTTTCCGATATAGGTATACCCTAGGAAGTAGGATTACGAGAGTTGGAGAGGTATCACCAGGATACTGTGCACATATCGTACAAACGGATACGTGTACTAGACAGATGGGAGAATTAGGGGTAGGAGATTTCACATGGAGGATGTGTAATATGGTTATGTCCTACTCCGTCCCATATGTTCTCCCCGATGATGCATATTTCATATGCGGGAGAAAGGCGTATAAGTGGCTTGCCCCAAACTCTGAAGGATTGTGTTATATTGGAAAAGTACTGCCTGAAGTAATGACTGTATCGCATACCAAAATGAAAGATATACACCGTGGTGCCCAAGCTCCTTATACTCACACTCATTACGAGCACGTTGTTAAAAGGCAACTGACAGAAAGGACAGAGCATTCGGCCTCTGATCTGATCCATGAATCCACCGGGATTCAGGTTTTACTTGCGTTAGATTTCACTCGCACCGCTAGAGGAGTGTTGAATTATAGATATATATCTGCGCTTGCAAATTTATTAGACAATATCACTGAAATGTATGACGACACTTTTAGGTATACTGGAAGGGAACTTCAAGCTTATAAAACAGAACTGGTTCAGCATAGAATGGTTCTTAATTATCTCACAGCAGTAACAGGTGGATATTGTGTCACACTGGCAACGCAGTACGGCGTGAAATGCTGCACATATATTACGAATAGCACCGAGGACCCGGTCGAGGTCATAGACCAAAAGATGGACGACATTCTCCAATTAAAGTGGGAATTTCGCAGGAGACACAATCTCACCCTTGCTGCTGTGGGTAATGAGCTGACTGGTTGGGTGTCATGGTTGAACCCGCAAAATTGGTTCTCTGGTTTAGGAGAATGGGCTCAAGGAGTCATAATGGATGTAGGGAAGTTTCTCCTATGTATCTTAGGTGTTGTCATATCGATTGGCTTGATATTTAGATGCGGTCAGGCTTTAATGAAGTGCAAACGTAGTACCAGGGTAATGAGTCTAAGGAGTGAGGAAATTGTAATTCCAATGGATTTGATTTATGACCCAACGGTAGAGACAATGATGTGATGAAAATGCGATTATACGGTCCGTTTCTTTCACCTGTTTTTCCATTTTCTCCAAGGTAAAAAGACCCACTTGGACAAGGAATTTGATGATCCTGTATATAGACAACTGATGGATTAAAGAAGAAGTTTTGACAACCTTATACACAGATATTTGATGAACTATGCCATAGACCCCCAGTTTCCCTAGAAATTTTAAAATTACGCTAGCCCAACACTTTTGTAAGTCTATGGACATTGACAAAGCTTTTGCCCACACTTTTTGGCAAAAGCCCAAAGAAGACTGCATTCAACAGACACCGAACAAGACTTCAACCGACAAATGTTCATTAACCTGACATAGAATACCACTGCATTTACCATAATTGTTCTTTATCTTCATTTCTACAACCTTCAGGTAATGACACACATAGTCGATAGGGAATACAGGCACAGATATCAGCAATCACATATTCCCCCATTCATGTATCATCAACTAAAATGTGCTCCCCCATTTTGTTGCAACCAAAATCCGAAAAGAGCTCGGTAAAGTTTGACAGCCCATCCACAGACCCGTACCGCGGGATAAGAAGGAATTCAAATGTATACTTCGCAATACCTCGAAGCTTGATTTAAAACACGTACGGCACGATGATACATGACCCCCCAAACATGGATTCATACACACATGCTTCTGCTATCTCACTAGGTCATACCCTTTTCACACCTCTCCTCCCTTACCCAACCATGGAAATGTATTTACACCTGACATATATTTTTCTCTTTTTGAAATGTTTTAGAAAGTGGCAGTTATTATTGACTGCCAAAGGGTGGACTGTCAAAGTCAGAAAAATATCACGATGCACACTACCATATTTGCACCTCATACAGGTCCGCGCTGCGCATGCGTGCGCTCTCCCGTGCGTGCGCATACCCGCTGTTACGTGCACCCGCAGGCGCACGGTATGCGCATTTACGGTAGAGTTTCTGTGTGCCCAGCGTGCGACTCAATCGTTACATATTTTAACTATATAATGTATTTTGTAGATCATGGTCCCCTTGATAGATTCTGAAAGTTTAGTTAATATAGCATGTTCATGGACAAAGAGATCCCTCTTTGTTTGATACGAAGGGTCAGACATGGGTCATACAGTGGTGTTTAGTATCCATTGGAAGAGTATTTAATTAGCAATATTCCGGTGTTGGTTTGAAGCGGATTAATCGCTCGTGCGAATAGTTATGGACATAAGAAGTTTATGTCCATTTACTATTATTTGCACTTACTTATCCATGCGGCGGGAAACCTAGTTTCCCACCCACCTGAGCAGTTGGAAATGGTCTCAGCCCACCTGTATGAATCAACCTATGACCTTTTGTTATAATGCGAAGACGAATTCCTGTGTCCAATGAACAATGAGATTGTAGGGACCATTGAATTGTATTGTGTGGGGGGCATAAATAGACAAGCCGACCTGATCCAGCTCACTCTCTTCAACGGTTCTCATCACTGATAATCGGGAGCTGGATATTCAGAAAGGCGCATGCGATCGTTCCTTTGTGCGTAAGTTTTTTCCGCAATCATATTGTCTTTATTGTTATTGTAAGCCATATCTCTCTCTCTCTCTCTCTCTCTCTCTTCCTCTTTCTCTCTCATTTTCCCTTAAACGTAATTGTATTGTATTGTATTTCCTGTGTAGTTATCTGGTTAGTTAGTCTATGTTATATTGTAGTGTATGACTTGTATTGTATTATTCTTTTTCAAGTATAACATTCATATAAGGCGTTAGACCCTAAGCCCGGTATTTGTGTATTTCTTATAGTGTTAAGTATTCTCAGAGCGTCGGAGACGCTCGAACAGCTTTTAAGTTAATAAGGTTACACTGTGTTACATCTACACCCTATCACTACACCAAGGTTTACTGTATAATACATTGTTCATGGTTTACATATAAAGGTTTAACATTGTGAGCGTCAGCGCCGCTGGTGATCTCCTCGTGGTCCCGAGCGTCCGCTACGCTATAGCGAACCATTACGTTAGTCGGCAGCCAATAGCGTGCCTGCCTGTGATCTCTTGGCCGTGAGCGAACGTGACGCTTGAGCGTCTCGACTACAGCTAAGCGATTGCTACGCAACGTGCGTACCCTTACGGTACTCCATACGTCAATAGCGTACAGTGTTCTTAGACCTCTTAAAGGGTTTTAAAAAAGATAAATATTTAGCTTTATCAACAGTAAGCAGCATCTATAGATAAGAGGGAATCTCAGTCCTTGCACCTTCATTCGCATGGATGTACACCAGGAAGGGCTTTGTAGTGGCAATAGTGTAAAGCTACTTCTGTGTGCGAATTGGTCACTATGGTTCTTAGAGTTTTCACAAAAAATAGGAGACCATTGTGACAACATCATTGTTAAAGTACTTGTGGCAAAAATCAGGACTGCCTCAAGAAAAGAAGGATATGTGAGAGCCCTATATGATACTGGTAATTGAGTCCTGTTGTTAGCTATTGGGGTGATTTACACCTGATAGCTGGGCTGCTAATTTTGTTGTCCTGCGTTCAGATAGTCGCCGCCTCCAATGGGAGTGTAAATTCGCTGTGTAAGTGTGCGATCCTATGTGTATGCCGAGCTTCAAAAATCCATTTTGTGCAGTCTCTGTGCAGCCTAGGACTTACTCCGACAGTGCAATAAGAACAGGCTGATCTGGGCCGGAGCTGATGTCAGACACCCTCCCTGAAAACACTTGAGCATGCCTGCGTTTTTCCAGACACTCCCAATAAACAGTTACCACCCACAAGCGGCTTCCTCCTGTCAATCACCTTGTGAACGCCCGTCCGATCGAATTTTCGCACCATCCCGTCGCTGACTTTATTGCTGTTCGATGCACGTGCTCATTGCGGAGCATACACATGCGCAGTTTGTACCTGATCACTGTGAGAAAACACAGCAGCAATCAGGTCTGAATCACACCCAATATGCATGCAGTATAATAGGTGTGACATTGCAAAGACACGATAGGTACAAACAAGTGACATTAAGTAATCACTTAGCAGTCTGGAGTACCAGGGTTTTCGCTAGCTCTATACCACATAATACATAATAACTCAAGCCGTGCTTAACCCAACCTTAGTGTTGTTTACTAAACCCCATAGACGTGTGTAGCTTGCCTTGCAGCTAAGTTTCCCCAGATGTGATTAAGAAACACATCTCATTGATCTCAACTTGAATAAGACGATCTTTGGCTTTTACTTCAGACTGATTATGTTAGTGTTTGTTCAAGAAACCAAGGAAACCGGAATTTTTTTAAATTAAATTACATGTGAATCTTATTTTCAGAGGGTTATACTACATAACTCTGCCTTGCAGTGAGCAGTCTGTTTTGTTTCAGCTCTGCAAGTTACTACCTGCCATAAGGTGCGAGGCAGATATCCTACAGGTGCTCCCCTTGACGTTTGAATTCCAGTCACTTGTGTGACAAGCTACCTGGTGTATGCCGATGACACCTGATCTTCACCACGCACATCACTACACACATTAATCTACTCGAATTTATATAGGTCTCGCTGAGCTCCAGAAGGTTCTTGAGCACTTGATCAAGTTATTGGTCTTTATAAATTAACATCTTAGCGTTTGGGTGGCTAAAAATTTGGATGACTCTTAGTAGCCATAAATATTGGAGTCCTTATGTTCATGAAGAAATACAAGTCCTACAAACCAAAAAGGATTGTCCATTTCCAGTAATCTCCTGTTCACTGATATTCTATACTGACAAATAATACAGTTTACCAAGTTGCCACATAACGGTGTCTGTGTACAAATCCCATGACTGGCATAATTATTTCCAAGGCAGTGACTAGCATGATATGCTGGCTCTCATAGCCCAACTGCAGCTAGCAAGTTACTTTGTGGTCTATTCATGAAGCAGTGAAAAGTGTGGAGAAATGAGCCAGTGGAGAAGTTGCCCATGTCAACCAATCAGTGTTGAAGTAACATTTAAAATTTGCATACTATAAAATTATTAGCTAAAAATTAGCAGCTCAATTCTCCACTCTTTTCCCTGCTTAGTACATCTCCCCCCACAGACGTTTATGTATCAAGCAGTGAAAACAGAAGAGAAGTGGATCAGTGGAGAAGCTGCCTATAGCAACCAATCAGCATATACCTATCATTTTTTAGAATGTATTTGATAAATGCTAGCTCACAGCCTATTGGTTGCTATGGGCAACTTATCCTGCCGTCCACTTTTCCATTATTATCACAAAAACATATCTGAAAAGGACATCTACAAATCATGTTGATGTTGTCACGGTTATCTGCATTCTTTTGGCTGCCTGGCAATACATGGCTAATGATAAAAATAAACTGTCTGCTCTGTTATGTCATAATCAGTATTCCCCCCTAATACTGCCCCATGGTGAGATTTAAATTCATTGCACACTTTCAGCAAGCACACTACTAGTTTACCCTTTCACTATCATTGTGTGGATTGGGAAATAAAATGTCAACGTAATGTGATTGCAGCAGCAGACGTTACAGTGGCACAAATGTTCCCTCTTCATCTCCTGTCACTATAGTCAGTGTAGTTCTGCAGCCAGCCTGGTCAAACATTTCACTGCTGAAAAAGGAATACACATACTGTACCATGCTTGATAGCTTGCACAGTGGTGCACTGCCAGGGGAGGCGTGCGCTGAGCCCCCTTATGGGGCATGGCTTACAACGATCTTTCCAACCTTATCAAGCCTTGGAAAGTGATAAATTGCACGGTCACAAACCAACCAATCAGCTCCTCACTGTCATTTTTCAAACACAGCAGTTAGGAGCTGGTTGGTTAGAACTTTATTACCGTGCAATTTATAACTCTCCAAAACTTGATAAATCTGGGACATAATAACTACAAAGTAAGGCCCAGATTTATCAAGGCTTGGAGTGTGATAAATTGCACCAACAAATAAGCTCCTGTCATTTATCAAACACAGCCTGTAACATGTCAGTTATGCTTGATAAATGGGGGCCTAAGTCCCTGAAATTTAGAGCTGTAATGTTCTCTGCCATCTAATAGGCTTTATGCCTTATTGCACATGCTGTGGTACAGTATATGCTTCAGTGAAGGGGTTACTGCATACCTTCCACCATCGGAGGTCTCCAAAGCAGGATGGCTGCATGACTGGGCCCCACAGTGGTTGTTTACTTTCTGAAAAATGCAATTTTTTATCTTGCAAATCCCCACAAATTGGGACAAACTTCCTTATTGTGGAACAGCAGTATTTTCTTCTAAACCAGAACTGTCCTGCTTGAAGCAGGAGCCCACTATGGAGATGGTAACAGATTCAAGTTATCTATGTTTGTTGATCTCAGGACGCTATTTACTTACAAAGAAGGTGTGTATTATGGGGTGATCACTTATGCCATACCTCCCAGCGTACCCTCCAACATTTTACACATAAAAATCGGTACAAATTACAAAGGGGGCGTGGCCATGGGTAAAGGGGCGTGGTCACATCCCTTTTCCTATACTTTCAATGGAAGTTTGCAGAGCCAAAAATCGGTACAGGCCATAAAAAAAGGTACTGTACTTGCTAAAAAAGTACAGATGGAGGGTATTCCTCCCAACTATCCCAATTTTCACGGGACATTCCAGTTTTGGGGTTTGGCCCGCTGACCCTCCCGCAGGCCACAGTGTCCCGTAAGGGGGGGTCAGTTGGGAGGCTCCCTATCACTCGCTGCCCCGATTAGTTCAGAGTAGAGCAGCATCTATTCCAGTGTACAAGAGAGACAGGGGACATGGCCAGCAGCTCATAGAGCACTGCCCATGCCCACACTGTGATGAAATGAGAGGAATTCACGTGAAACCACACCCCTTTTCATCAGGCCACGCCCCCTTTTCAGCAGAGCGCGGCTTTCCCACGTGAGCGGTCCTGACTGCAAACCTCCAGGTGTTGGGAGGTATGGCTTATGCTCACTTGTCCAATCACTTTACTTTCCAGATTGGAGCACGATCCAGTTACTGTAGACCAGAGGTTCTCAAACTCGGTCCTCGGGGGCACACCCAGTGCATGTTTTGCAGGTCTCCTCACAGAATCGCAAGTGAAATAATTAGCTCCACCTGTGGACCTTTTAAAATGTGTCAGTGAGTAATTAATACACCTGTGCACCTGCTGGGTCACCTGCAAAACATGCACTGTGTGTGCCCCCAAGGACCGAGTTTGAGAACCTCTGCTGTAGACCATACTTGCCTACCCTCCCGGAATGGGCGGGAGGCTCCCAAAATTCGGGTGACCCTCCCGGCCCCTCGGAAGAGCAGGCAAGTCTCCCGATTTCAGGGGTCACCCCCTGCCCGGCCGCCCACTTAGCGAGTAATGTGGGCAGTCCGGGCAGGCGATGATGTGATTCTTGTTGAATTGCGTCATCATAGCCACGCCCCCTGCTGTATAATGCCGGTAATAGCGGCATTACACAGTGGGGGGCGTGGCTTACATGACACGTCCAGCAGCCACGCCCCCATTCTGCCTCTGGCCCACCCCCATTCCGCCTCTGGCCCGCCCACCTCAGCACGTCACCACACTGCCCGCCTGCCCTGCTGAGCTGACCGGCTGCTCTCTCCCGTAGAGAGCAGCCCAAAAGTCGGTAAGTATGCTGTAGACACGTGTACACTGGGCTGTGTAAGTGGCCACTACTGGATCCTCATCCCCAAAAAATGTGAAGTTGTAGCACATGGGTTACAATGGGTAATGCTGTCAAAAGATTGGCATCAGCTATTGCGAGGCAGGCTCTGAAATTGGAGTTTGATGTATCTGCTTGTGACCACAACAGATATCAAAGATATTAATTTAAAATAATGTGAAAATCCTCAGAAAACTTGCAGTTGTAGGTGGATTTTCTGCAAAACGTGCTTCATAAACAGCCCATCGACACTGTACATGCGGAAGGGTAACATGTTGCTGGACATTAGGCAAAAGCTCAGGCATAATACCCAGTTGGAGTTTCTAATTCAATAACTCCTCAAAATATTGGTAAGGTTTACTTTAGGGTTTCAAATTAGGGATTGAGCACTTGGATGGAAGATACTCTTGCACGAATACAGAAATAAGTGGATCCTTAGGCAGTCTGACAGCGATAATGACAGGTATACAAGATACTGCACTTAGGTAAGTGGCTTCACTGAGGCATCGGTTTATATGAACTGGAGGAAACTGATCATCTCAAATTCATGGGGTCCATGCTCAATCAAATTTTGTATGCAATGAAAGATTTGATCAACATTCCTAGTAAAATAAGGGGGTCATTCAGACCCGGCCGCAAGAAACGCTGGTGGTGGCAAACTGCACAGTGGCTGCGCGGCTAAACACATTGCGGTCACAATGTGATAGACAGGCAAGGCTGTTGCAAGCAGTGGAGTGTCAGCATTGCGAGGGGGGCGCTAGGAAAACGGGGCAGGCCTGGACCGGTTTAAGGGTGGATGTGTGACGTCACACATAGCCCCTCTGGAAAAAAAATGTCCGCTGACCGCCTTGACCTGTCCTAAGCGGCCCTCAGCATGTGCAGAGATGAATGCAGATCTGGCTGCGTATGCAGCGATCTGCATTCATCTCTGGATAACCCCCTACGTCAGGGACGGGAAAGCTGCAGGTCCCCATTCACTGCAGAAAGGCCTTTACGTACGATCGTGCCTACAACTGACATAGGGTCAAACAGGTAAAAAATAAAAACTACTAGACTTGCATGTATTTCTTAATTAGCCTCATCTTAAAGGCAAAGAGATGATAAGGGATGTAGTTACAATTTAGGGCCTAATTCAGCATGGATCGCTAATTAGAGTAATCGCAAATGGAGCGATTATGGAACGACTGCGCATTCACATTGCGTAGCATTCACATTGCGCACGCATGTGGGGTAATAGCGACAGAAAATGCATACAGATCGTAATCACAGTGTAGCCGCTGTTTGAGAGAAAGCTGGCGTTTCTGGGGGGAAACCTGCCATTTTCTGGGTGTGTCAGAAAAAACACAGGCGTGCCCAGGCGTTTTAGGAGAGGCTTTCTGACGTCAGCGCAGACCACTTCCATAACGTCTCAGTCGCAGATTAGTGGCAGGCTCAGACTTCACATTTGCTCAGACGGCATAGACTATTCGATGTTCCGGGATTTGCGTATGCATCTGCAAGTGTATAGCTATCTGGGATGCATTCGCTAATTAGCACGGGGCGTTTTTTCTTTTGTCATAGCAGATCCTTTCTGCTCACAGACAACTGCAGTTTATCAGATTAACGATCCATGCTGAATTAGGCCCTTAGAGCGTAAACACTTAGACAATAAAATTGTCATCACCAAAATGTTGGCTGTCAGAATGTCTTCATGGTTGACATGGACATAAGGTTGACAGGGTCATAATGTTGACAGTTAAAATGTTGACACATTTAAAATATTGACATTGACAGTCAAAATATCAACTGCCAAAATGTTAACACAGACAAATTGTCGACTTCCAAAACATAGACACAGTCAAAATATTCAACAATTGAAATATATTTAGTATGTCGATATTTTGAGCATGTTAAAATACAGTATAGACAGGCCAAACTGTCAACATTCATAATTTAGACATGCCTACAGTACATTCTAAATGTCAACATTTTGCCATGTCTAGATTTTACATGTCTACATTTTTGATGTCGACAATATGACCATGTCTGTATTTTGATTGTTGACATTTTGTCCATGTTGCAATTGTAAAATATATATTTCTGTATATCGAATGTAAATTATGTCAATGTCTAGGTTAAGTATCTGTCGACACTTTGATTGTTGACATGTAGTCCATGTCAACATTTTGGTTGTCTAAATATTGTAGCTGTGGACATTATGGTATTTATGTTTTAAATGTGTTTAGTAAGGCTGTTTAAGCCTTGGGCTGATTATACTGGGGTGAAGAACGCAAAGTAACCCCAAATGTTTTATTGTTTTTTAACCTACCGGTAATTGTGGAACTACTGCTCCCAGCAAACTCTATTGCATTTATTCAATAGCACAGATTGAATACCAGTACTGCATATCTTTAGATAATTGTGGAACTACTGCTCACAGCAAACTCTGATAGATTTGTTCAATAGTACAGATTGAATAGCATGACTAGATATATTTAGGTAATTGTGGAACTACTGCTCCCAGCAAACTCTATTGCAGTGATGGGGAACCTTTGGCACTCCAGCCGTTCTTAAACTATACATCCCTACATGTTCTGCTACAGGTTTAGCATGTCCAAATGGCAAAACTGTAGCAGGGCATGCTGGGATGTGTAGTTCAACAACAGCTGGAGAGCCAAAGGTTCCCCATCACTGCTCTATTGCATTTGTTCAATAGTACAGATGGAATAGCATGACTAGATATCTTTAGCTTATTGTGGAACTACTGCTCCCAGAAAACTCTATTGCATGTGTTCAATAGCACAGATTGAATAGTAGGACTACATACCTAGGTAATTGTAGAAATATTGTTATAAGCAGATTTAAGCCTGTTTTACTGTAACATATTTTGGGAATCTGTGATGTTATCTCATCATTTATTTGTTTAGAGGGCCCTACACATTGGCCGATCCGCCGCCGAGCTGCCCGACGGCGGATACGGGCGACCCGGCGGCGGGGGGGCAGTTTCTTCACTCCCCCCGTCACGCGGCTCCATTGAAGTGCAGGCAAATATGGACGAGATCGTCCATATTGGCCTGCATGTACAGCCGACGGGGGACCAGCGATGAACGAGCGCGGGGCCGCGCATCGTTCATCGCTGAAGCCTCCACACTGAAAGATATGAACGAGTTCTCGTTCATTTATGAACGAGATCGTTCATATCTTTGGCTGATGTCGGCTAGTGTGTAGGGCCTATTAGACTTTATTGCTCACCACCTTACAGGTTGATGGGCAAAAGGGTGTGGTTCAATCAATGTGCTTACAAACACATGTTTGTAATTCTACTTATTATGTTTTAGTAAGGTTGTTTAAGCCTTGGGCTGATCAAATTAGGGCGAAAAAATATAAGGGTGAAGACTCAAAGAGTGACGCCTTGACTTAAACTGAATGAAAACTGAAAGGTCCCTCTCCTTTAGAATATAAATTCTCACGAGCAGGGTCCTCACTCTCATGTGCTTATCCTTCTCTCACTTAAACCATCTTCGATGGCACCAAATCCCATGGTTTTCTGCCAACCTGATACTTATGTCAGTGTCAACTGCTGCTGTAGCTATGTTTATTTACCCTGTACTTGTCCTATATTGTCTTCAACTGTAAGTCACTATTTTCCTGTTTTGATTATTCGTTTATGTACTATGTAATTGAGCGCTGCGTATCCCTTGTGGCACCATATAAATAAAGGATAATAAAAATAATAATTGTGATATCAACAGTTACATAGGTACCATTGTGACATCATCAGTGATATAGGTTCCATAGTGACACCATCAGTGACTTAGGTGCCATTGTGACATCATCAGTAATATAATCTGTGATATAGGTATCATTGTGACATCATCTGTGACATCATCAGTGACATATGTACCATTATGACATCACCAGTGACATCATCAGTGACATCAAAACCATTGTGAAATCATCAGTGACATAGGTGCCACTGTGACATCATCAGTGACATGTACCATTGAGACATCATCAGTGACATAGGTGCCATTGTGACATCATCAGTGACATAGCATAGTACCATTGTGACATCAACAGTGACATAGGGGGTCATTCTGAGTTGATCGCTCGCTAGCAGTTTTTAGCAGCCGTGCAAACGCTATGCCGCCTCCCACTGCGAGTGTATTTTAGCTTAGCAGAAGTGCGAACGAAAGGGTCGCAGAGCGGCGGCATAATTTTTTTGTGCAGTTTTAGAGTAGCTCCAGACCTACTCAGCGCTTGCGATCACTTCAGACCATACATTTCCGGATTTGACGTCACAAACAGCCACGCCTGCGTTTTTCCTGGCACGCCTGCGTTTTTTCTAACACTCCCTGAAAACGGTCAGTTGACACCCAGAAACGCCCACTTCCTGTCAATCACTCTGCGCGGCCATTGCGACTGAAAAGCATCGCTAGACCTTGTGTGAAACTACATCGGCCGCTGTGAAAGTACGTCGCGCGTGTGCATTATGGCGCATACGCATGCGCAGAAGTGCCTTTTTTTTGCATTATCGCTGCGCAGCGAACATTTTCAGCTAGTGATCAACTCAGAATGACCCCCATAATCAGTAACATAGATGCCACTGTAACATCATCATTGACATAGGTACCATTGTGACATAAGTGCCATTGTGACAGCATCAGTGATACAGGTTCCATAGTGACACCATCAGTGACATATGTAGGTGCCATTGTCTGTCGCCTCTCCACCGCCCTGGTCACTACTTCCCATGCTCGAGTTCAAGACAATGCCCGTGCTGCACCTCTTCAGTGGAACGTGCTCCCCCGCTCCATTAGACTCTCCCCTACCTTGCAAAGCTTCAAACGGGCACTAAAAATCATACCCTCCCGATGCATAACCTAGTCCTGAGGCCGCTCCTCCATCCCCCTGCCTTGAACATCTCAGCTTTGCTTGCATACTGCCATCAGGCTACCTCCCACTTGCTTGCACCTCATGTCATCTGTCTGTTGACCCTTCCCACTAGATTGTTAGCTCTTCAGAGCAGGGCCCTCTTTCCTCTTGTTATCTAAGCCCTCTTCTCGACACATTTCACTTGCAGCTCTCTCCTACTCAGCGACCATCTATACCCCCTTTTTTCTCCTGCTGGTAAAGGCTCATCTCCATCGATGTCCACCAGCCCCTAGTAGTACGATAATCACTCCCTCACTACTTACATCTTAGCTGTATTATGTCTTGAGAATGTGTGGTGCTCCTTGTTACCTGTACTCTATTTTTGCTATTTATTTACTGTAATGCTAAGTTTGTCTCCCTGTACTGTCATTTGAACGGCGCTGCGAAACGCGCGTGGCACCTTTATAAATAAAATGTAATAATAATAATTGTGACAATATCAGTAATATTATCAGTGATATAGGTATCATTGTGACATCATCAGTGACATATGTATCATTATGAAATCAGTGACGTAGGTACCATTGTGACATCATTAGTGATGTAGGTGCCACTGTGACATCATCAGTGACATACAGTATGTGCCATTATGTTATCAGCAGTGACATCATCAGTAACATAGGTACCATTGTGATCTCACCAGTGACATATGTATCATTATGAAATCAGTGACATAGGTACAATTGTGACATCATCAGTGACATAAGTGCCATTGTGACATCATCAGTGACATAGGTACCATTGTGACATCAAGTGACATATGTACCACTGTGACATCATCAGTGACATAGGTGCCATTATGACATCATTAGTGACATCGGTACCACTGCGACATCATCAGTAACATCAAAAGTGACTTAGGTGCCATTGTGACATATCAGAGACATAGGTACCATTGTGACTTCATTGACATCATCAGTGACATATGTACCATTATGACATAATCAGTGACATAGGTGCCATGGTGACATAATCAGTGACATGTACTATTATGACATCATCAGTGACAGGAACCATTGTGACATCATCAGTGACATAGGAACCATAGGGAAATCATCAGTGACATAGGTGCCATTGTGACATCATCAGTGACATACGTACCATTGTCGCTGACATCATTAGTAACACAAGAACTACTGTGCCATCATCACTGCCATATGCAGTGCTGCAAGTATGGTGGAACGGGGCGGTACGGCATACCAGTAAGAAATTCCCAGCCAGTACGCCATACTGCCAGGCCGTCCACCATACCTTCAGCCCACTGCTGTGTGATGGTAGGAGAGCGCAGCGTCTCTGCTGCCCCTCCATGCTCTGTGATGTGTCCGGTCTCCGGCAGCGGGGTAAATCTCAATAAGGCACTGGTTTGTTAGACAATCAGAGCTCACATACCGGCAGCCGTGGCTTCTGATTGGCTGCCAGTCCGCAAACTCTGATTGGCTAACGAACTGTTGCCTCGTTTCAGATACCTGCCACCGGAGACTAGACTTCACGTGCATTGAGGGGCAGGAGAGGTGCGCGCTGCACTCCCCTCACACAGCAGAGGCAGCTGTGAGCAGCAGCTGGGGGCACTCTGGGGCAATATGTATCTGGCACTCTGGGGCAATGTGTATCTGGCACCATGGGGCATTTGTTATCCGGCACCGTGGGGCATTTGTGCATCTGGCACCGTGGGAGCATATCAGGCACTGTAGGAGCATATCTGGCACGTGGGGGCGTATCTGGCACTGTAGGGGCATATGTGAATCTGGCGCTATTGGGGTCATATGTGCATCTGGCCCCCCATATGTGTATCACACCCCCATTTTAAATTGGCCACGCCCCATGTGGTATTTGGCTACACCCATTTTTTTGGTGCGCACACAGTACCTTTAAGACATTTTTTCTACTTGCACCACTGGCCATATGTACCATTATGACATCACTATGACATCATCAGTGAGGTCATCAGTGACATAGGTACCATTGTGACTTCTTCAGTGACATAAGTACCATTATGACATCAACAGTGACATCAGTGATACAGGTGCCATTGTGACATCATCAGTGACATCATTAGTAACACAAGTACCACTGTGACATCATCAGTGCCATATGTACCATTATGACATTATCAGTTACACAAATACTATTGTGACGTAATCAGTGACATAGGTACTATTGTGACATCATCAGTTACATCATCAGTGACATAGGTGCCATCATTAGTGACATAGGTGCCATTGTGACATCATCAATGACATCATCAGTGACATAGGTACCATTGAGACATCATTAGTGACATATATTCCATTATGACATCATCATTGACATAATCAGTGACATAGGTACAATTGTGACATAATCAGTGACAGAGGTATCATTGTGACATCACCATTGACATCATTAATGACATAGGTATCATTGTGACAACATCAGTGACAGGTGCCACTGTAACATCATCAGTGACATATGTACCATTATGACATCATCAGTGACATAGGTATGATTATGACATCATCAGTGACATAGTTACCACTCTGACATCATCCATGACATAGGTATTATTTTGACATCATGAGTGACATAGGTACCATTGTGACATCATCGGTGACTTAATCAATGACATACAGTAGGTGCCATTGTGACATCATCTGTGAGATAGGTACCATTGCAACATCGGTGACCTCAAAGGTGACATAGGTGCCATTGTAAGAATCAGCAACATCATCAGTGGCATATGTACCATTATGACATCATCAGTGACATAGTTACCACTGTGACATTATCAGTGACACATGTACCATTGTGACATCATCAGCGACATAGGTGTAATTATGACATCATCAATGACACAGGTAACTTTGCGAAATCAGTGACATCATCAGTGATATGAGTACCATTATGACATCATCAGTGCCATAGGTGCCATTGTCACATCATCAGTGACATAGTGCCATTGTGACATCATCACTTACATAGGTACCATTGTGACATCATTAGTGACATAGGTACCATTGTGTCATCATCAGTGACAGACATATGTACCATTGTGACATCATCAATGACATAGGTGCAATTGTGATATCATCAGGGACACAGGTACCATTGTGATATCATTAGTGATATAGGTACCATTGTGACATCGTCAGTGACATAGGTACCATTATGACATCATCAGTGATATAGTTTCCATTGTGACATCATTAGTTGCATCATTAGTGAGATAGGTACTATTGTGACATCATCAGTGACATAGGTACCATTGTGTAATCATCAGTGACATACATACCATTGTAACAGCATCAGTGACATAGGTGCAATTGTGACATCATCAGTGACACAGGTACCATTTTGACATCATTAGTGACATAGGTACAATTGTGACATCATCAGTGACATAGGTATCATTATGACATCATCAGTGATATAGTTTCCATTGTGACATAGGTACTATTGTGACATCATCGGTGACATAAGTACCATTGTGACATCATCATCATCCCCACCACCACATATGTACCATTATAACATTATTATTCATCACCTCAGTGACATTATCAGTGACTTAGGATCCATTGTGACAGCATAAGTGACATATGTACCATTGTGACATCATCAGTGACATAAGTGCTACTGTGACATCATCAGTGACAAATGTACCATTATGACATCACCATTGACGTCATCAGTTATATAGATATCATTGTGCCTTCATCAGTGACATAATTACCATTGTGACACCATTAGTGACAACATCAACGATATAGGTACCACTGTGACATCATCAGTGACATACTGTAAGTGCCATTGTGACATCACCAGTGACATAGGTACCATTGTGACATTACCAGTTGCATCATTAGTGACATTGGTGCCATTGTGACCTCATCAGGGACATCATCAGTGATCAGTGGTGAATGTAAGGCGGTACGGACTGGTACAGCGTACCATTAAGTTAATCACGCTCTAAGGCAGACTTCCTCCATTTCAAACTTATGCTCCCGTCATTCAGTGCTGCGCTTTCCCTCGCTAAACAGTCATACTTCAAGAAACTCATCTCCTCCCAGTTTTCCAACCCCCGGCACCTCTTTGTCACTGCCAACTCCCTTCTCTGCCCACCCCACCTCATCTCCCCTCCTCACTGTCTGCTCTTGACTCTGCCACTTATTTCACATCCAAGATTGACTCCATACGTCAGGATGTCACATCCCACCAGACCATCAGCAACCAGCCACCTCCTATCCTTCCTTTACCTCCCCATCCCTCTCACCACCTCTAACATCTTTATCCCATGTATCTGGTGAGAAAGTCATGGCCCTCATCTGTTCTTCCTCCCACACCATCTCCCCACTTGACCCTATCCCCTCCCACTTCCTCCGCTACCTCTCTCTTTTGGCCTGTTCTTTTCTTGCCCACCTTCTCAATCTCTCATCAGGCACTGTCCACTCTGCCTTCAAGTATGCACTTGTCTCCCCAATTCTTAAAAAAAAACCTACATTTGATCCAAACACCCTCTCTAACTTCCCACCCATCTCTCTCCTCCCTTTTGCCTCAAAACTCCTTGAGCGTATTGAGGCTCGCAGGAATAAAACTCAGGAAGTGAACAATAATAGAAATGACTGGAATAGAAGAATGATACTTTCTTGTAAAAAATTAGCACAAATAGGTTTGTAGTTCCCCTCATATAGGTAATGGTGTACAGTACCTTGCAACAATCCATGGCCTATTCTTGATTTTTGCGATAAAAAAAATTGTGACCTATCATAAAAACGATGTGGGATCATTTAAAGGTTTGATAGGTGTGATGTGTATAATTGCTTTTCCTCATTTTCCAATTAGAATGTTGTGAGATGTCTATATATAAAATTGTACAATTGTTTGTTAGTATGTATGTGCAGGGTAAATGTACGAACTACGGCACCAATTTTGATGGGGTTTTCACTGCAATGTTTTTTTTAGATCCTCCAAGTAAAATAGGCTATGAAACATCTCGCCATCATACAGCTGTGTCCTCTTAGATCGTGGCTGCAATACATATACATCATAGCACAAGAGTCGCTGACTAGCATTCACTTCAGTGGAAGCTGGCTAGCGCTGCATACGGAGGCATGCTGCGCTGCGTACACATTACAGTCCCACTACAGAATGCTGCTATACGCAGCAATAATGTAGCGGGACGCATCTGTAGCAAATAAATAATAAAATAAAGTGTGTGGACATCTTGTGGCCAAAAAGTAGAATGCACCCACCACACTTGCAGTATACAAATGGTACATAATTTACACATTGGGGGTAATTCTGAGTTGATCGCAGCAGGAACTTTGGCCCTCATTCCGAGTTGTTCGCTCGTTAGTGGTTTTCGCAACGGAGTGATTTGTCGCAAACTGCGCATGCGCAATGTTCGCAGAGCGCATGCGCTTAGTTATTTTACTCAAAAGTTAGGTATTTTACTCACGGCATAACAAGGAATTTTCATCGTTCTGGTGATCGTAGTGTGATTGACAGGAAGTGGGTGTTTCTGGGCGGAAACTGGCCGTTTTATGGGTGTGTGCTGAAAAACGCTGCCGTTTCTGGGAAAAAAGCGGGAGTGGCTGGAGAAACGTGGGAGTGTCTGGGCGAACGATGGGTGTGTTTGTGACGTCAAACCAGGAACGAAACTGACTGAACTGATCGCACTGGAAGAGTAAGTCTCGAGCTACTCAGAAACTGCAAAGAAATTTCTATTCGCAATTATACGAATCTTTCGTTTGCAATGTTGCTATGCTAAGATACACTCCCAGAGGGCGGCGGCTTAGCGTGTGCAATGCTGCTAAAAGCAGCTAGCGAGCGAACAACTCGGAATGAGGGCCTTTGTTAGCAGTTGGGCAAAACCATGTGCACTGCAGGGGAGGCAGATATAACATGTGCCGAGAGAGCTAGACTTGGGTGGGTTATTTTGTTTCTGTGCAGGGTAAATACTGTCTGCTTTATTTTTACACTGCAATTTTGATTTCAGTTTGAACACACCCCACCCAAATCTAACTCTCTCTGCACATGTTATATCTGCCCCTCCTGCAGTGCACATGGGTGGTCATTACGAGTTGTTCGCTCGGTAATTTTCTTCGCATCGCAGCGATTTTCCGCTAACTGCGCATGCACAATGTTCGCACTGCGACTGCGCCAAGTAAATTTGCTATGCAGTTAGGTATTTTACTCACGGCATTACGAGGTTTTTTCTTCATTCTGGAGATCGGAGTGTGATTGACAAGAAGTGGGTGTTTCTGGGCGGAAACTGGCCGTTTTATGGGAGTGTGTGAAAAAATGCTACCGTTTCTGGGAAAAACGCGGGAGTGGCTGGGCGAACGCTGGGTGTGTTTGTGACGTCAAACCAGGAACGACAAGCACTGAACTGATCGCACTGGAAGAGTAAGTCTCGAGCTACTCAGAAACTGCAAAGAAATTTCTATTCGCAATTTTGAGAACCTTTCGTTCGCAATTTTGATAAGCTAAGATTCACTCCCAGTAGGCGGCGGCTTAGCGTGTGCAATGCTGCTAAAAGCAGCTTGCGAGCGAACAACTCGGAATGAGGGCCATGGTTTTGCCCAACTGCTAACAAAATTGCTGCTGCGAACAACTCGGAATGACCACCATAGCACACACACACACACATCTATCTATCTATCTATCTATCTATCTATCTATCTATCTATCTATCTATCTATCTATCTATCTATCTATCTATCTATCTGTCTGTCTGTATATTACTACCAGATGTAAATTCAGTCCTGAATTAGTATTGAATATAATATGTAGCAATAGTAAGCACTATAAGTAGCAATTTGTTTCCCACAATTAAGTGATTGGCAACAGTTCACAGGGTAATGTGGGAGTTAGGAGAATTGTACTGGTGCTAATGTCCTTTTGGAATGGCCATATCCAGAGGAATATTTGTTATATATGTTAGTATTCCACTCTCCACTATATTCCTTTGCGGAACAATGTTCACCGTTGTCAATGAATGGCTACGCTCCATTACTGCAGTAACTTGATGAAAAAGGGCAGGGTTGGACTGGCCCACAGGGGTAACCACCGGTGGGCCCCACTGCCTGGGGCCCCACCTCCTCCTCTATGGATCAGGTCCCAACTGTGCACTTGAATTGTACATTATACATATTATCTACAGTGCATTGCAGTTATTAATCTGGTACATTATCGTGCATGCACTAGCAGTATTTACTATATATATTTATCATGGGGCCCATACCTTGTTAGCAAAGCCTCTGTGGCAGCTGGCCACACCCCTAAGCATGGGCCTCTACCGCTGCATTCCCTCGGTGGGGCCACCATGCCCCAGTCCGACACTGAAAAAGGGTGATACTGCTATTCAGGACAATCTTCTGCTACCTGTATGTGTAGTTTCCATTAAGGTAGCTGGCGGCTGGGGCACTTCCGATGCAGCAGTGGCTGAGCGCTTCTCCGTTCCACAGACCGGCTATGAGCTGATCCATCTGTGCCGCGGTCCTGCGCTCTCTGCACCACCAGTCTATGCTCTCTCCACAATAGATGTAGTTAGTGCGGTGACGTGTTTCCCCGCCTGGACGGTTATCGGTATCTTCCTCAGACCAATATCAGCTCGTAGCCGGTCCGTGGAACAGAGAAGCGCTCAGCCACTGCTGCAGCGAGAGCGCCCCAGCCGCCAGCTACCTTAATGGAAACTACACATACAGGTAGCAGAAGATTGTCCTGAATAGCGCTATCACCCTTTTTCATCAAGTTACTGCAGTAACGGAGCGTAGCCATTCATTGGCAACGGTGAACATTGTTCCGAAAAGCGTTATAGTGGAGAGTGGAATACTAACATTTATAACAAATATTCCTCTGGATATGGCCATTCTCAAAGGACATTAGCACCAGTGGCTGCGAGGAAAGTCAGTGACAATCTATTCCATGAAAGTGGTAAATACTCCTTTGTTTGCATATACAATTCTCCTAACTCCCACATTACCCTGTGAACTGTTGCCAATCACTTAATTGTGGGAAACAAATTGCTACTTATAGGGCCTAATTCTGAGTTGATCGCAGCAGCAAATTTGTTAGCAGTTGGGCAAAATCATGTGCACTGCAGGGGAGGCAGATATAACATGTGCGGAGAGAGTTAGATTTGGGTGGGGTGTATTCAAACTGAAATCTAAATTGCAGTGTAAAAATAAAGCAGCCAGTATTTACCCTGCACAGAAACAAAATAACCCACCCAAATCTAACTCTCTCTGCAAATGTTATATCTGCCCCCCTGCAGGGCACATGGTTTTGCCCAATTGCTAACAAACTTGCTGCTGCGATCAACTCAGAATTACCCCCATAGTGCTTACTATTGCTACATATTATATTCAATAGTAATTCAGGACTGAATTTACATCTGGTAGAAATTTATTTTGACAACAGGACAGCACATTGTTATCCATACTGCTGAATAATTTTTTAACATACAGTATATATTTTCTCTATCGTCCTAGTGGATGCTGGGGTTCCTGAAAGGACCATGGGGAATAGCGGCTCCGCAGGAGACAGGGCACAAAAAGTAAAGCTTTAGGATCAGGTGGTGTGCACTGGCTCCTCCCCCTATGACCCTCCTCCAAGCCTCAGTTAGATTTTTGTGCCCGGCCGAGAAGGGTGCAATCTAGGTGGCTCTCCTAAAGAGCTGCTTAGAAAAGTTTAGCTTAGGTTTTTTATTTTACAGTGAGTCCTGCTGGCAACAGGATCACTGCAACGAGGGACTTAGGGGAGAAGAAGTGAACTCACCTGCGTGCAGGATGGATTGGCTTCTTTGGCTACTGGACATTAGCTCCAGAGGGACGATCACAGGTACAGCCTGGATGGTCACCGGAGCCTCGCCGCCGGCCCCCTTGCAGATGCTGAAACGAGAAGAGGTCCAGAATCGGCGGCAGAAGACTCCTCAGTCTTCTTAAGGTAGCGCACAGCACTGCAGCTGTGCGCCATTTCCTCTCAGCACACTTCACACGGCAGTCACTGAGGGTGCAGGGCGCTGGGAGGGGGGCGCCCTGGGAGGCAAATGAAAACCTTTTTTGGCTAAAAATACCTCACATATAGCCTCCGGGGGCTATATGGAGATATTTAACCCCTGCCAGAATCCATTAAAGAGCGGGAGACGAGCCCGCCGAAAAAGGGGCGGGGCCTATCTCCTCAGCACACAGCGCCATTTTCCCTCACAGAAAGGCTGGAGGGAAGGCTCCCAGGCTCTCCCCTGCACTGCACTACAGAAACAGGGTTAAAACAGAGAGGGGGGGCACTAATTTGGCGTTAGAAATATATAAAAGATGCTATAAGGGAAAACACTTATATAAGGTTGTCCCTATATAATTATAGCGTTTTTGGTGTGTGCTGGCAAACTCTCCCTCTGTCTCTCCAAAGGGCTAGTGGGTCCTGTCCTCTATCAGAGCATTCCCTGTGTGTGTGCTGTGTGTCGGTACGTGTGTGTCGACATGTATGAGGACGATGTTGGTGAGGAGGCGGAGCAATTGCCTGTAATGGTGATGTCACTCTCTAGGGAGTCGACACCGGAATGGATGGCTTATTTAGGGAATTACGTGATAATGTCAACACGCTGCAAGGTCGGTTGACGACATGAGACGGCCGACAAACAATTAGTACCGGTCCAGACGTCTCAGAAACACCGTCAGGGGTTTTTAAAACGCCCGTTTACTTTAGTCGGTCGACACAGACACGGACACTGAATCCAGTGTCGACGGTGAATAAACAAACGTATTCCTTATTAGGGCCACACGTTAAGGGCAATGAAGGAGGTGTTACATATTTCTGATACTACAAGTACCACAAAAGAGGGTATTATGTGGGATGTGAAAAAACTACCGTAGTTTTTCCTGAATCAGATAAATTAAATGAAGTGTGTGATGATGCGTGGGTTCCCCCCGATAGAAAATTATGGGCGGTATACCCTTTCCCGCCAGAAGTTAGGGCGCGTTGGGAAACACCCCTTAGGGTGGATAAGGCGCTCACACGCTTATCAAAACAAGTGGCGGTACCGTCTATAGATAGGGCCGTCCTAAAGGAGCCAGCTGACAGGAGGCTGGAAAATATCATAAAAAGTATATACACACATACTGGTGTTATACTGCGACCAGCGATCGCCTCAGCCTGGATGTGCAGAGCTGGGGGTGGCTTGGTCGGATTCCCTGACTAAAAATATTGATACCCTTGACAGGGACAGTATTTTATTGACTATAGAGCATTTAAAGGATGCATTTTCTATATATGCGAGATGCACAGAGGGATATTTGCACTCTGGCATCAAGAGTAAGTGCGATGTCCATATCTGCCAGAAGATGTTTATGGACACGACAGTGGTCAGGTGATGCAGATTCCAAACGGCACAAAGGTGTATTGCCGTATAAAGGAAGAGGAGTTATTTGGGGTCGGTCCATCGGACCTGGTGACCACGGCAACTGCTGGAAAATCCACCGTTTTTACCCTAAGTCACATCTCTGCAGAAAAAGACACCGTCTGTTCAGCCTCAGTCCTTTCGTCCCTATAAGAGTCATATCTGCCCAGGGATAGAGGAAAGGGAAGAAGACTGCAGCAGGCAGCCCATTCCCAGGAACAGAAGCGTTCCACCGCTTCTGCCAAGCTCTCAGCATGACGCTGGGACCGTACAGGACCCCTGGATCCTACATGTAGTATCCCAGGGGTACAGATTGGAATGTCGAGACGTTTCCCCTTCGCAGGCTCCTGAAGTCTGGTTTACCAAGGTCTCCCTCCGACAAGGAGGCAGTATGGGAAACAATTCACAAGCTGTATTCCCAGCAGGTGATAATCAAATTACCCCTCCTACAACAAGAAAAGGGGTATTATTCCACATTATATTGTGGTACTGAAGCCAGAAGGCTAGGTGAGACCTATTCTAAATCTAAAAAAATTTGAACACTTACAAAGGTTCAAATCAAGATGGAGTCACTCAGAGCAGTGATAACGAACCAGGAAGAAGGGGACTATATAGTGTCCCGAGACATCAGGGATGCGTACCTCCATGTCCAAAATTTGCCCTTCTCACTAAGGGTACCTCAGGTTCGTGGTACAGAACTGTCACTATCAGTTTCAGACGCTGCCGTTTGGATTGTCCACGGCACCCCGGGTCTTTACCAAGGTAATGGCCGAAATGATGATTCTTCTTCGAAGAAAAGGCGTCTTAATTATCCCTTACTTGGACGATCTCCTGATAAGGGCAAAGTCCAGGGAACAGTTGGAGGTCGGAGTAGCACTATCTCGGATACTGCTACAACAGCACGGGTGGATTCTAAATATTCCAAAATCGCAGCTGATCCCGACGACAAGTCTGCTGTGCCTAGGGATGATTCTGGACACAGTCCAGAAAAAGGTGTTTCTCCCGGAAGAGAAAGCCAGGGAGTTATCCGAGCTAGTCAGGAACCTCCTAAAATCAGTGCATCATTGCACAAGAGTCCTGGTAAAGATGGTGACTTCCTACGAAGCAATTCCATTCGGCAGATTTCACGCAAGAATTTTTCAGTGGGATCTGCTGGACAAATGGTCCGGATCGCATCTTCAGATGCATCAGCGGATAACCCTATATCCAAGGACAAGGGTGTCTCTCCTGTGGTGGTTACAGAGTGCTCATCTTCTAGAGGGCCGCAGATTCGGCATTCAGGATTGGATGCTGGTGACCACGGAGGCCAGCCCGAGAGGCTGGGGAGCAGTCACACAAGGAAAAAATTTCCAGGGAGTGTGATCAAGTCTGGAGACTTTTCTCCACATAAATATACTGGAGCTAAGGGTAAATTTATAATACTCTAAGCTTAGCAAGACCTCTGCTTCAAGGTCAGCCGGTATTGATCCAGTGGGAAAAACATCACGGCAGTCGCCCACGTAAATAGACAGGGCAACACAAGAAGCAGGAGGGCAATGGCAAAAACTGCAAGGACTTTTCGCTGGGCGGAAAATCATGTGATAGCACTGTCAGCAGTGTTTCATTCCGGGAATGGAAACTGGGAAGCAGACTTCCTCAGCAGGCACGACCTCCACCCGGCAGAATGGAAACTTCATCGGGAAGTTTTCCACATGATTGTAAACCGTTGGGAAATACCAAAGGTGGACATGATGGCGTCCCGTCTGAACAAAAAACGGGACAGGTATTGCGCCAGGTTAAGAGACCCTCAGGCAATAGCTGTGGACGTTCTGGTAACACCATGGATGTACCAGTCGGTGTATGTGTTCCATCCTCTGCTTCTCATACCTAAGGTACTGAGACTTATAAGACGTAGAGGAGTAAGAACTATACTCATGGCTCCGGATTGGCCAAGAAGGATTTGGTACCCGGAACTTCAAGAGATGCTCACAGAGGACTTGTGGCCTCTGCCGCTAAGAAGGGACTTGTTTCAGCAAGTACCATGTCTGTTCCAAGACTTACCGCAGCTGCGTTTGACGGCATGGCGGTGGAACGCCGGATCCTAAGGGAAAAAGGCATTCCGGAAGAGGTCATTCCTACCCTGGTCAAAGCCAGAAAGGAGGTGACCGCACAACATTATCACCACATGTGGCAAAAATATGTTGCGTGGTGTGAGGCCAGAAAGGCCCCACGAAGAAATTTCAACTCGGTCGATTCCTGCATTTCCTGCAAACGGGAGTGTCTATGGGCCTCAAATTGGGGTCCATTAAGGTTCAAATTTCGGCCCTGTCGATTTTCTTCCAGAAAGAAGTGGCTTCAGTTCCTAAAGTCCAGAAGTTTGTCAAGGGAGTATTGCATATACAACCCCCTTTTGTGCCTCCAGTGGCACTGTGGGATCTCAACGTAGTTCTGGGATTCCTCAAATCACATTGGTTTAAAACCAGTCAAATCTGTGGATTTGAAGCATCTCACATGAAAAGTGACCATGCTCTTGGCCCTGGCCTGGACCAGGCGAGTGTCAAATTGGTGGTTTTTTTCTCAAAAAAGCCCATATCTGGTTGTCCATTTGGACAGGGCAGAGCTGCGGACTCGTCCCCAGTTCTCTCCCTAAGGTGGTGTCAGTGTTTCACCTGAACCAGCTTATTTTGGTGCCTTGCGCCTACTAGGGACTTGGAGGACTCCAGGTTGCTAGATGTTGTCAGGGCCCTGTAAATATAGGTTCCAGGACGGCTGGAGTCAGGAAAACTGACTTGCTGTTATCCTGTATGCACCCAACAAACTGGGTGCTCTTGCTTCTAAGCAGACTATTGCTAGTTGGATGTGTAATACAATTCAGCTTGCACATTCTGTGGCAGGCCTGCCACAGCCAAAATATGTAAATGCCCATTCCACAAGGAAGGTGGGCTTATCTTGGGCGGCTGCCCGAGGGGTCTCGGCTTTACAACTTTGCCGAGCGGCTATTTAGTCAGGGGCAAACACGTTGGTAAAATCCTACAAATTTGATACCCTGGCTAAGGAGGACCTGGAGTTCTCTCATTCGGTGCTGCAGAGTCATCCGCACTCTCCCGCCCGTTTGGGAGCTTTGGTATTATCCCCATGGTCCTTTCAGGAACCCCAGCATCCACTAGGACGATAGAGAAAATAAGAATTTACTTACCGATAATTCTATTTCTCGGAGTCCGTAGTGGATGCTGGGCGCCCATCCCAAGTGCGGATTATCTGCAATACTTGTACATAGTTACAAAAATCGGGTTATTATTGTTGTGAGCCATCTTTTCAGAGGCTCCGCTGTTATCATACTGTTAACTGGGTTCAGATCACAGGTTGTACAGTGTGATTGGTGTGGCTGGTATGAGTCTTACCCGGGATTCAAAATCCTTCCTTATTGTGTACGCTCGTCCGGGCACAGTATCCTAACTGAGGCTTGGAGGAGGGTCATAGGGGGAGGAGCCAGTGCACACCACCTGATCCTAAAGCTTTACTTTTTGTGCCCTGTCTCCTGCGGAGCCGCTATTCCCCATGGTCCTTTCAGGAACCCCAGCATCCACTACGGACTCCGAGAAATAGAATTATCGGTAAGTAAATTCTTATTTTTTACCTTTTAAATTGTGTTATAAGCATAATTACAGGGAATGACAGCCGGCTGATGCTTCTCTCTATATATTTTATTGTATACATTTTGTCAGGGGCGTAGCCAGAAATGTGGCCCCATAGCAACATTTTGACGGGACTCCTGTCCCAATGCTTCTAGAGAAACACCTCCCCGCAGCAGTTAGTTATACTAAATGCCCTAAGAGTGCCCTAGTTCATTTTCTGAACCCCAGTAGTGCCTCATTTATTGTTCTGCTCCATAGTAGTGCTGTAGTTCATTTTATGAACCATAGTAATGCCCTAGTTCACATTATGTCACATTGTAGGGCTGCCAGTGCACATTATGCCACACGGTACTTGCAATTCACATTATGACATACTGTTTAGTGTCTCTTCCTCTTATTCTGACACATTACACTGCCCGAGTTAATGTTATGAAACATTATAATACCTGCCATTTAATTGAATACCACATTACAATGAGCAGGTCCAAGGGCATATCTAGCTATATTGTAGTCCCCAATGCAAATGTTTTTAAGGGCCCCTTTGCATCACTCAATGGTGAAAAATCTATATAACGCATGTAATTGTGACAGGGAAGGTGGACCCCTCTCAGCCCTGGGCCCCATAGCAGCTGCACTCCCTGCACCTATGGTAGCTACGCCCTTGCATTTTGTAGACAATATGTCTTTTTGAGAAAAATAAAAGTAAGATAAATTTCTACCATATACCAGCGCTTTTCTTCTTTGTAAATATATTCTTGTTGGTTTTGGGTTGAGTATACCCATAGAAAAGCAGCAGGTATTTGGATATACTAATAGGTGCCTGATCATTTCTGGTTTCAAGTTTACATCAGCATACATTCATAATAGTACAGGATCACCTCAGTACTGGCTCACAGGAATACATCAGTACAGATTCATAGTGGTATAGGATAATATCAGTATAGTTCAATGGCCCTGACATCCCCTCAGCCCCTTCTGGATGCTAGCCGCCATCAGAAGCCCTGTTTTAAAGCAGATTACAGGTGCTGTTAATTGATTAGCCTAGCTTCTGGCTGATACCTGTTTGAGGCAAAACCTGCTGCTCTGCTAAACCTGGGAAAATTCTGATGTTCCAACTCTATCTGGAACTATGCTGTCCCTGCCACCCTCATTCCTTCTTAGCTTCAACCACCCTGGTGAAGCTAAGAACTTTTCAGGTGAGCTCCTGTCTCGTCCACATCTATTTGTGCCATATGTCTGGGTACACAACCTTCTACTATTTTCCAGAATTTGCCTTCTTCCCCCCCCCCCCTCCTCCCCTAGTTTCACCATAGGGTTGCTTGGAGGACCGGGACCCACAAACCTTCTGGAAAGGGCATCAGCATTGAGGTGCTGTTTCCCCAGATGATGTTGCACATCAAATTTGAATGGCTACAAGGACAAAAACCAGCGGGTCGCACGAGCATTCACTTCTATGTACATGTGCATCCACTCTAAAGGGGCATGATCTGTAATTAGTAAGAACAGCCACCCCAACAAATAATATTTTAATAATTCTACTGCCAACTTGATTGCAAAGCACTCCTGTTCTACAGTTGAGTACTTGCGTTCCCTGGGCAGCAATATCCGGCTAAAGTAGAGGATGGGTTTCTCTTCCCCTTCTACCACTTGGGAAAGGACTGCCCCCAACCCTGTACCTGAGGCATCTGTCTGCACTATAAATTGCTTCATGAAATCAGGAGCCTGAAAAACAGGCTCTGCATACAAGGCATGCTTTAAATACTTCCATGCAACCTCTGCTGGTCTAGACCATATTTTTTTTTGTGGGGGCTGTTTTTTCAGGCACTCAGTTAGTGGTGCTGCCCTAGTGGCAAAATCACGAATGAATTTGCGGTAGTAACCCACCAGACCAAGGAATGTTCTGATCTGGGATTTACATTTGGGTTTAGGTCATGTGAGGACTGCCTCCACCTCACTGGGCTGAGGTTTTACCTGCCTTCTGCCTACAATATATCCCAAGTATTTTGCCTACAGTAGGATTAGCAGTAAACCCGTGTGCTAATAAAGACTGTAACACTACCTCTACCCTTGGAAGGTGTGACTCGAAGTCAGAACAAAAGATGAGTATGTCATCTAGATACGCAGCTGCATATTCTCTGAGGTCGCAGCAGCTTGTTCATAGCTCTCTGGAAAGATGCTGGAGCTTTATGCAAACCAAATGGCAGCACTTTGTACTGAAATAAAGAAAGCTGTTTTGGCCTTAGCAGCCTCAGTCAAAGGAATCTGCCAATACCCTTTTGTCAAATCTAGAGAGGTGAGCTACTGGCTGTTTGCTAGGGTCCCCACCAGCTTGTCCACCTGGGGCAATCAAACTGAGAAACTATTTAACTTGCAAAAATCATCACAGAATCTAAAAGCACCTGAAGACTTAGGCACTAAGGCAGTGGGATTATTCCATTTGCTGTTTGATACCTCTATGAGCCCTAGGTGCAGCATCTACTTCTCATTTTACCGCTGCCTGTTTTGCCTCGGGTATACGATATGGCCTCCGTTTTATTACCACCCCGGGAGGAGTAACAATATCACGCTGGATTATTTGTGTTTTCCCCGGAATGGCAGAGAATACACCCTGATACCGTGCCAGTAAATTCACCACTTCCTGTTTCAGGCTAGGATTAAGAGTAACTTCAGTGGGTACCTGACATCCTGGGGTTTTGTTGGCCACCAAAGAGTGCTGACCGGCAAACTCTTTCCAAGGCTTTAACAGGTTTACATGGTAGATTTGTATCTCCTTCTTTCTACCCTCCTGTCGAACCCTATAATTAACAGGTCCCTCTGCCTCTATAACTTCATAAGGGCCTCGCCATTGAGCATACAAGTTACTTTCCCTGGTGGGCACAAGAACCAGTCCTTGTCTCCTGGTTTAAAAGACCGGTTGACTGCGGTCACGTCATAATTATGTTTTTGACGCTGTTGGGCCCTATCCATGTGTGCATCACAAGTGTGTCATTTACTGTAGTTTTGCAGAATTATTTTTGTGGCTTTCATGCTGTTGGTGGACTAATGGGTCCCAGGCTTTCCAGCAAACCTCCCAGCTAGCCAATGACTTTGTCATCAGCCACAATTAATCATTGAAAAATAATACTTACTACAAGGTAGGGACAGCACATGTACTAACTTACCGTATATACTCGAGTATAAGCCGACTTTTTCAGCACCTTTTTTTATGCTGAAAAAGCCACTTCGGCTTATACTCGAGTGAGTATTTAGGAGGGACACGGAGGGCACAGCGCTCGGCTCTCCTGTGTCCCTCCTGCGTCTCCGGCGGCAGCGGCGTGTGTGTGTTAAAGGAAGTGCACGAACCGGCACTTCCTTTAACACACACACGCCGGAGACGCAGGAGGGACACAGGAGAGCCGCGCGCTGTGCCCTCCGTGTCCCTCCTTCAGAAGACAGCGCGGGAGCGACGGGACAGCGCTGGAGCAACGGAGGGTAAGTAACAAACTGGCACTGTGGGTCATATCTGGCACATCTGGCACTGTGGGGCATATCTGGCACTGTGGGGCATATCTGGCACATATGGCACTGTGGGGCATATCTGGCAGCATGAGGCATATCTGGCACTGTGGGGCATATCTGGCAGCATGAGGGCATATCTGGCACTGTGGGGCATATCTGGCACTGTGGGGCATATCTGGCAGCATGAGGGCATATCTGGCACATCTGGCACTGTGGGGCATATCTGGCACTGTGGGGCATATCTGGCACATCTGGCACTGTGGGGCATATCTGGCACATCTGGCACTGTGGGGCATATCTGGCAGCATGAGAGCATATCTGGCACTGTGGGGCATATCTGGCAGCATGAGGGCATATCTGGCAGCATGAGGGCATATCTGGCAGCATGAGGGCAAATCTGGCACTGTGGGGCATATCTGGCACTGTGGGGCATAGCTGGAATCATGAGGGCATATCTGGCACTGTGGGGCATATCTGGCATTGTGGGGCATATCTGGCAGCATGAGGGCATATCTGGCACTGTGGGGCATATCTGGCAGCATGAGGGCATATCTGGCACATCTGGCATTGTGGTGCATATCTGGCAGCATGAGGGCATATCTGGCACTGTGGGGCATATCTGGCAGCATGAGGGCATATCTGGCACTGTGGGGGCATATCTGGCAGTATGAGGGCATATCTGGCACTATGAGGGCTGTGTACGGCTAGAGCTGCATTTCCCACCCTAGGCTTATACTCGAGTCAATAAGTTTTCCCAGGTTTTTGTGGTAAAATTAGGTGCCTCGGCTTATATTCGGGTCGACTTATACTCGAGTATATACGGTAGTTATTCTGAGGCGTGTTGTCTAGCTGCTCTGAAGAACAAGCAAAACACTGAAACTACACCTTGCCAAGTTGCCATGACACCGAATCTTTTTTGTTCACGTAGTAAGATGCTTTTTCCAATGTGGCAGGAAAAATAGGCCACCTTGCCTTGTGCAATATACAGTATAACCCCACCCATCCAACCACTCCACAAAGCACACCTCTCCGGTCTGTCTCCACAAATCCTGGACCCTGCTGCTGCTGCTGCTGGCGGCGATGTATCCCTGGAGACGGCTGCTATGCCGGAGAGGCTGGTCCCCCCAGTGAAGGGGGGTCTGGGTGTGCGTAGCCCGCGGCTGCCGGCGCAGGGTGCCAGTAGCCAGAAAAGAGAAGGCCATCGTGGCCACTACTCCCACCATCATCACCGTTATCATTACAGGAGAGCTGGACATGAGCCTAGACGTGATGATCCCAGTTGGGGCCCTAATCCTGTGGGAAGCTGGATACGGTGCCCACGTAGGGAGAGACGGCAGAAGCGTGGTAAGAGGGCAGGAGTTAAAGTGAGACTTCAGCTTTGCCCGGTGAGGCCTCCTTTGCCTAGCTTACTCTTGGCAAATGTTCGTTCCCTGGTAAATAAACTGGATGATATTCATGCAGAAATAGCAAACAAACGCTGTTTGAGGAATGGTTCCCTTTTAATTTTCACTGAGACTTGGTTGACTGAAACTGTTCCTGGTTCCGCTTTGGGACTTACGGACAGAATTTTGTTTAGAGCTGATAGGACCGTGGTATCGGGGAAAAGCAGAGGTGGAGGGGTTTGTATTTATGTGAATACGCAGTGGTGTTCAAATGCTGTTCTTATTGAAATGTATTGTTCTGAGGATTTAGAATATTTATTGATTAAGTGTAGGCCTTACTATTTGCCTCGTGAATATTCTGTTATTTTGGCAATGTCTGTTTATATTTGTCCGCAGGCTAATGCAGGTTGTGCACTCGACACTTTATATGATATATTAACTGGTTTACAGTCCAAATATGTGGACGCTGCTTTTATTATTGCCGGGGACAGTCAGTCCTACCTAAATTTTATAAATATGTTCAGGTGCCCACACGTGGTGACAATATTCTCGATCAAGTGTACACTAATATGGTCCTTGCTTACGAGACTGTTGTCTTTCCGCATATTGTGAAATCAGATCACGTTTCTTTATTTCTGATCCCTAAGTATAAACCCCTGGTTAGGCGCGTTAGGCCTATGGAAAAATCTATTACTGTATGGCCGGAAAATGCCGTAGAGAGGCTCCAGGACACTTTAGCATTTACAAATTGGGAGTTGTTAATTGAGGAATCCATGAGAAGTGGGTCTATAGATATTGACCTATTGGCAGCTATGGTAATAGGCTATATAAATTGTTGTGTAGAAAGCGTAACAACCAAGCGGTGTTTTAATTTTTTTTCGAATGAGAAACCTTGGATGAATGCAGAAGTTCACTCTCTGCTAAAGTCTAGGGATAGGACTTTTAAAACGGGGGATAAGGACGCTTATTCGGTTGCAAGAGCGGAATTGAGGAGGAGGATAAAAAAGGCAAAAATTTAGTTTTCAGACAGGATGGAGGATAGGTTTAGGCAGTGTAATGATTCCAACAGTATATGGAGGAGTCTGCAAGAGATTACCGACTATAAACCTAGGAAATTGACGTCTAGTGTATCAAATAGTACGATGGTAGACACTAGCGTACGCAGGGGGGGTTTCTGAGTACCCAGAAACCCCCCCTGACAGACCAAATAATTGTTTTAAGAAAAAAAAACCCGGAGACGCGGTCCGCTATTTAGGCTCCGCCCCCTCCGGAATTTGGTCCTGCCCCTTCAAACACCCGCGAATCGCGGGTTGTGCACTTGCCCAAGCTGTGCTGTGTGTGTCTTGGTCTTGGAAGCTGCTCTGATTGCCTCAGTCCCCACTGGCTGCTGCTTCCTATTACTTACTACCCAGCCCACTGTCTGATCTTCCCTTGTAAGTGCAATTATTATACTTGCATATATTTTTCATCATGCAGTAACATATTATATATATATATATATATACACACACACACACACATATATATATATATATATATATATATATATACACATATATTATATATATATTATTTATATTTATATATATTATATTATATATATATATTTATATATATATATTATATACCGTATTTTTCGGACCATAAGACGCACTTTTTCTCCCCAAAAATGTGGGGGGAAAAGTATGTGCGTCTTATGGAGCGAATAAGACGTGTTTGCGGGTAGCGCCGGCGGGTAGCGGCGGGTCCTGGATGCTGCTGCTGCTGCGCCGTCATCAGCAGAGCGCCCACATCTGGATGCTGCTGCGCCGTCATCAGCAGAGCGCAGAGCACCCACATCTCAGAGCCCATATATTTACATATATTATATCAATTATGGTCCGGCGCTCACACAACCAGTAGGCAACTTGATCCGGTGCCAGCATAGGCAGAGCAGCTTTATATATTCTAGAAGATGCGGCACTCGTTATGCAGATAACCAAACGAAAATAGCAGAAAGATTCCTGCTATTTTCGTTTGGTTATCTGCATCACGAGTGCCGCATCTTCTTGAATATATATATATATATATATATATATGTATATAGTATGGCCGGCACTCCCTGATGTAAAATATAAAACTTTGGTGCCCTCCGGCAGCAGCAACAGTCCAACAGAAAAGAGGCGGCATTCTGAGATTTAAAATAGTGTGAATAGCGTGTTAAACACACATATTGACAGCTGACGTTTCGGGGCCACTCGCGCCCCTTTGTCATCTCATCTCATGTAGGTCTGTCTATCTACAATAGTTTAACGAACCCAACATAGACTGGGTCACTCCAGTCTCCACCCCCGTGCTTGGCTCCTCCCCCTCTGGAAACCCCCTCCTGCAAATCCTGCGTTTGCCCCTGGTAGAAGATCTTAATGTTTTTTATTCTAGATTTGATAAGAACAACTCAACTACTGTTAAAGCTGTTGAGATCAGATCTGGTGAGGTCCCGGTAGTATTGGACGAACAGGATGTTTTGAAGTGTCTTAGAGGTGTTAGTATGGGCAAATCTGCTGTCCCGGATGGGATTCAAGGTAAAATCCTTAGGAAATGCAGTAATCAATTGGCTGGGATTTTTACGGTAATTTTTAATATCTCTTTACATGTCTGTAGAATACCAAACTGTTTTAAGGTCACAGAAATTATTCCTATAGCCAAAAAGGGAACGCCCAAATGTTTTGATGATCATCGGCCTATTGCGTTAACATCATTAGTCATGAAATGTTTTGAGCGATTGATGGTAAAACACATCAAATCTCATTTTCCTCAAAATTTTGATCCTTTTCAATTTGCTTATCGGCAGAATCGGTCCACGGAAGATGCAGCTTTGACTGTTTTACATTAGGCACTGACCCACTTAGATAAGAAAGGGACTTGCGTGAGAATCTTATTTGTGGATTTTAGTTCTGCGTTTAATACTATTGTTCCGGCATCTTTGGTTCTTAAGCTTTTTAACTTGGGTTTAAATGGTTTTACGTGTAATTGGACTTTACATTTTTTGACTGATAGGCCACAATTTGTTAGGCTAGGTACATCTGTGTCTAGTGAGGTCCGTATAGGTACGGGGGTTCCGCAAGGATGTGTCTTGAGCCCGTTATTATACTCTTTATTTACATTAGAGATGAGCGCCTGAAATTTTTCGGGTTTTGTGTTTTGGTTTTGGGTTCGGTTCCGCGGCCGTGTTTTGGGTTCGACCGCGTTTTGGCAAAACCTCACCGAATTTTTTTTGTCGGATTCGGGTGTGTTTTGGATTCGGGTGTATTTTTCAAAAAACCCTAAAAAACAGCTTAAATCATAGAATTTGGGGGTCATTTTGATCCCATATTATTATTAACCTCAAAAACCATAATTTCCACTCATTTTTAGTCTATTCTGAATACCTCACACCTCACAATATTATTTTTAGTCCTAAAATTTGCACCGAGGTCGCTGGATGACTAAGCTAAGCGACCCTAGTGGCCGACACAAACACCTGGCCCATCTAGGAGTGGCACTGCAGTGTCACGCAGGATGTCCCTTCCAAAAAAACCCTCCCCAAACAGCACATGACGCAAAGAAAAAAAGAGGCGCAATGAGGTAGCTGACTGTGTGAGTAAGATAAGCGACCCTAGTGGCCGACACAAACACCGGGCCCATCTAGGAGTGGCACTGCAGTGTCACGCAGGATGGCCCTTCCAAAAAACCCTCCCCAAACAGCACATGACGCAAAGAAAAAAAGAGGCGCAATGAGGTAGCTGACTGTGTGAGTAAGATAAGCGACCCTAGTGGCCGACACAAACACCGGGCCCATTTAGGAGTGTCACTGCAGTGTCACGCAGGATGTCCCTTCCAAAAAACCCTCCCCAAACAGCACATGACGCAAAGAAAATAAGAGGCGCAATGAGGTAGCTGTGTGAGTAAGATTAGCGACCCTAGTGGCCGACACAAACACCGGGCCCATCTAGGAGTGGCACTGCAGTGTCACGCAGGATGTCCCTTCCAAAAAACCCTCCCCAAACAGCACATGACGCAAAGAAAAAAAGAGGCGCAATGAGGTAGCTGTGTGAGTAAGATTAGCGACCCTAGTGGCCGACACAAACACCGGGCCCATTTAGGAGTGTCACTGCAGTGTCACGCAGGATGTCCCTTCCAAAAAACCCTCCCCAAACAGCACATGACGCAAAGAAAATAAGAGGCGCAATGAGGTAGCTGTGTGAGTAAGATTAGCGACCCTAGTGGCCGACACAAACACCGGGCCCATTTAGGAGTGTCACTGCAGTGTCACGCAGGATGTCCCTTCCAAAAAACCCTCCCCAAACAGCACATGACGCAAAGAAAATAAGAGGCGCAATGAGGTAGCTGTGTGAGTAAGATTAGCGACCCTAGTGGCCGACACAAACACCGGGCCCATTTAGGAGTGGCACTGCAGTGTCACGCAGGATGTCCCTTCCAAAAAACCCTCCCCAAACAGCACATGACGCAAAGAAAATAAGAGGCGCAATGAGGTAGCTGTGTGAGTAAGATTAGCGACCCTAGTGGCCGACACAAACACCGGGCCCATTTAGGAGTGGCACTGCAGTGTCACGCAGGATGTCCCTTCCAAAAAACCCTCCCCAAACAGCACATGACGCAAAGAAAAAAAGAGGCGCAATGAGGTAGCTGTGTGAGTAAGATTAGCGACCCTAGTGGCCAACACAAACACCGGGCCCATCTAGGAGTGGCACTGCAGTGTCACGCAGGATGTCCCTTCCAAAAAACACTCCCCAAACAGCACATGACGCAAAGAAAAAAAGAGGCGCAATGAGGTAGCTGTGTGAGTAAGATTAGCGACCCTAGTGGCCGACACAAACACCGGGCCCATCTAGGAGTGGCACTGCAGTGTCACGCAGGATGGCCCTTCCAAAAAACACTCCCCAAACAGCACATGACGCAAAGAAAAAAAGAGGCGCAATGAGGTAGCTGTGTGAGTAAGATTAGCGACCCTAGTGGCCGACACAAACACCGGGCCCATCTAGGAGTGGCACTGCAGTGTCACGCAGGATGGCCCTTCCAAAAAACACTCCCCAAACAGCACATGACGCAAAGAAAAAAAGAGGCGCAATGAGGTAGCTGACTGTGTGAGTAAGATAAGCGACCCTAGTGGCCGACACAAACACCGGGCCCATTTAGGAGTGGCACTGCAGTGTCACGCAGGATGTCCCTTCCAAAAAACCCTCCCCAAACAGCACATGACGCAAAGAAAAATAAAAGAAAAAAGAGGTGCAAGATGGAATTGTCCTTGGGCCCTCCCACCCACCCTTATGTTGTATAAACAAAACAGGACATGCACACTTTAACCAACCCATCATTTCAGTGACAGGGTCTGCCACACGACTGTGACTGATATGACGGGTTGGTTTGGACCCCCCCCAAAAAAGAAGCAATTAATCTCTCCTTGCACAAACTGGCTCTACAGAGGCAAGATGTCCACCTCATCATCATCCTCCGATATATCACCGTGTACATCCCCCTCCTCACAGATTATCAATTCGTCCCCACTGGAATCCACCATCTCAGCTCCCTGTGTACTTTGTGGAGGCAATTGCTGCTGGTCAATGTCTCCGCGGAGGAATTGATTATAATTCATTTTAATGAACATCATCTTCTCCACATTTTCTGGATGTAACCTCGTACGCCGATTGCTGACAAGGTGAGCGGCGGCACTAAACACTCTTTCGGAGTACACACTTGTGGGAGGGCAACTTAGGTAGAATAAAGCCAGTTTGTGCAATGGCCTCCAAATTGCCTCTTTTTCCTGCCAGTATAAGTATGGACTGTGTGACGTGCCTACTTGGATGCGGTCACTCATATAATCCTCCACCATTCTTTCAATGGTGAGAGAATCATATGCAGTGACAGTAGACGACATGTCCGTAATCGTTGTCAGGTCCTTCAGTCCGGACCAGATGTCAGCATCAGCAGTCGCTCCAGACTGCCCTGCATCACCGCCAGCGGGTGGGCTCGGAATTCTGAGCCTTTTCCTCGCACCCCCAGTTGCGGGAGAATGTGAAGGAGGAGATGTTGACAGGTCGCGTTCCGCTTGACTTGACAATTTTCTCACCAGCAGGTCTTTCAACCCCAGCAGATTTGTGTCTGCCGGAAAGAGAGATCCAAGGTAGGCTTTAAATCTAGGATCGAGCACGGTGGCCAAAATGTAGTGCTCTGATTTCAACAGATTGACCACCCGTGAATCCTTGTTAAGCGAATTAAGGGCTCCATCCACAAGTCCCACATGCCTAGCGGAATCGCTCCGTGTTAGCTCCTCCTTCAATGTCTCCAGCTTCTTCTGCAAAAGCCTGATGAGGGGAATGACCTGACTCAGGCTGGCAGTGTCTGAACTGACTTCACGTGTGGCAAGTTCAAAGGGCAGCAGAACCTTGCACAACGTTGAAATCATTCTCCACTGCGCTTGAGACAGGTGCATTCCACCTCCTATATCGTGCTCAATTGTATAGGCTTGAATGGCCTTTTGCTGCTCCTCCAACCTCTGAAGCATATAGAGGGTTGAATTCCACCTCGTTACCACTTCTTGCTTCAGATGATGGCAGGGCAGGTTCAGTAGTTTTTGGTGGTGCTCCAGTCTTCTGTACGTGGTGCCTGTACGCCGAAAGTGTCCCGCAATTCTTCTGGCCACCGACAGCATCTCTTGCACGCCCCTGTCGTTTTTTAAATAATTCTGCACCACCAAATTCAAGGTATGTGCAAAACATGGGACGTGCTGGAATTTGCCCATATTTAATGCACACACAATATTGCTGGCGTTGTCCGATGCCACAAATCCACAGGAGAGTCCAATTGGGGTAAGCCATTCCGCGATAATCTTCCTCAGTTGCCGTAAGAGGTTTTCAGCTGTGTGCGTATTCTGGAAACCGGTGATACAAAGCGTAGCCTGCCTAGGAAAGAGTTGGCGTTTGCGAGATGCTGCTACTGGTGCCGCCGCTGCTGTTCTTGCGGCGGGAGTCCATACATCTACCCAGTGGGCTGTCACAGTCATATAGTCCTGACCCTGCCCTGCTCCACTTGTCCACATGTCCGTGGTTAAGTGGACATTGGGTACAGCTGCATTTTTTAGGACACTGGTGACTCTTTTTCTGAGGTCTGTGTAAATTTTCGGTATCGCCTGCCTAGAGAAATGGAACCTAGATGGTATTTGGTACCGGGGACACAGTACCTCCAACAAGTCTCTAGTTGGCTCTGCAGTAATGATGGATACCGGAACCACGGTTCTCACCACCCAGGATGCCAAGGCCTCAGTTATCCGCTTTGCAGTAGGATGACTGCTGTGATATTTCATCTTCCTCGCAAAGGACTGTTGGACAGTCAATTGCTTGGTGGAAGTAGTAAAAGTGGTCTTACGACTTCCCCTCTGGGATGACCATCGACTCCCAGCAGCAACAACAGCAGCGCCAGCAGCAGTAGGCGTTACACGCAAGGATGCATCGGAGGAATCCCAGGCAGGAGAGGAATCGTCAGAATTGCCAGTGACATGGCCTGCAGGACTATTGGCATTCCTGGGGAAGGAGGAAATTGACACTGAGGGAGTTGGTGGGGTGGTTTGCGTGAGCTTGGTTACAAGAGGAAGGGATTTACTGGTCAGTGGACTGCTTCCGCTGTCACCCAAAGTTTTTGAACTTGTCACTGACTTATTATGAATGCGCTGCAGGTGACGTATAAGGGAGGATGTTCCGAGGTGGTTAACGTCCTTACCCCTACTTATTACAGCTTGACAAAGGGAACACACGGCTTGACACCTGTTGTCCGCATTTCTGTTGAAATACCTCCACACCGAAGAGCTGATTTTTTTGGTATTTTCACCAGGCATGTCAACGGCCATATTCCTCCCACGGACAACAGGTGTCTCCCTGGGTGCCTGACTTAAACAAACCACCTCACCATCAGAATCCTCCTGGTCAATTTCCTCCCCAGCGCCAGCAACACCCATATCCTCCTCATCCTGGTGTACTTCAACACTGACATCTTCAATCTGACTATCAGGAACTGGACTGCGGGTGCTCCTTCCAGCACTTGCAGGGGGCGTGCAAATGGTGGAAGGCGCATGCTCTTCACGTCCAGTGTTGGGAAGGTCAGGCATCGCAACCGACACAATTGGACTCTCCTTGTGGATTTGGGATTTCGAAGAACGCGCAGTTCTTTGCGGTGCTACTGCTTTTGCCAGCTTGAGTCTTTTCATTTTTCTAGCGAGAGGCTGAGTGCCTCCATCCTCATGTGAAGCTAAACCACTAGCCATGAACATAGGCCAGGGCCTCAGCCGTTCCTTGCCACTCCGTGTGGTAAATGGCATATTGGCAAGTTTACGCTTCTCCTCCGACAATTTTATTTTAGGTTTTGGAGTCCTTTTTTTACTGATATTTGGTGTTTTGGATTTGACATGCTCTGTACTATGACATTGGGCATCGGCCTTGGCAGACGACGTTGCTGGCATTTCATCGTCTCGGCCATGACTAGTGGCAGCAGCTTCAGCACGAGGTGGAAGTGGATCTTGATCTTTCCCTAATTTTGGAACCTCAACATTTTTGTTCTCCATATTTTAATAGGCACAACTAAAAGGCACCTCAGGTAAACAATGGAGATGGATGGATACTAGTATACAATTATGGACGGACTGCCGAGTGCCGACACAGAGGTAGCTACAGCCGTGAACTACCGTACTGTACTGTGTCTGCTGCTAATATAGACTGGTTGATAAAGAGATGTAGTAGTATGTATGTATAAAGAAGAAAGAAAAAAAAACCACGGGTAGGTGGTATACAATTATGGACGGACTGCCGAGTGCCGACACAGAGGTAGCTACAGCCGTGGACTACCGTACTGTACTGTGTCTGCTGCTAATATAGACTGGTTGATAAAGAGATGTAGTAGTATGTATGTATAAAGAAGAAAGAAAAAAAAACCACGGGTAGGTGGTATACAATTATGGACGGACTGCCGAGTGCCGACACAGAGGTAGCTACAGCCGTGAACTACCGTACTGTGTCTGCTGCTAATATAGACTGGTTGATAAAGAGATGTAGTAGTATGTATGTATAAAGAAGAAAGAAAAAAAAAACACGGGTAGGTGGTATACAATTATGGACGGACTGCCGAGTGCCGACACAGAGGTAGCTACAGCCGTGAACTACCGTACTGTACTGTGTCTGCTGCTAATATAGACTGGTTGATAAAGAGATGTAGTAGTATGTATGTATAAAGAAGAAAGAAAAAAAAACCACGGGTAGGTGGTATACAATTATGGACGGACTGCCGAGTGCCGACACAGAGGTAGCTACAGCCGTGAACTACCGTACTGTACTGTGTCTGCTGCTAATATAGACTGGTTGATAAAGAGATGTAGTAGTATGTATGTATAAAGAAGAAAGAAAAAAAAACCACGGGTAGGTGGTATACAATTATGGACGGACTGCCGAGTGCCGACACAGAGGTAGCTACAGCCGTGAACTACCGTACTGTGTCTGCTGCTAATATAGACTGGTTGATAAAGAGATGTAGTAGTATGTATGTATAAAGAAGAAAGAAAAAAAAACCACGGGTAGGTGGTATACAATTATGGACGGACTGCCGAGTGCCGACACAGAGGTAGCTACAGCCGTGAACTACCGTACTGTACTGTGTCTGCTGCTAATATAGACTGGTTGATAAAGAGATGTAGTAGTATGTATGTATAAAGAAGAAAGAAAAAAAAACCACGGGTAGGTGGTATACAATTATGGACGGACTGCCGAGTGCCGACACAGAGGTAGCTACAGCCGTGAACTACCGTACTGTGTCTGCTGCGACTGGGTGATAAATAATGATATAAAAAATATATATATATCACTACTGCAGCCGGACAGGTATATATTATATAATGACGGACCTGCTGGACACTGTCTGTCAGCAGAATGAGTTTTTTATAGAATAAAAAAAAAAAACACCACACAAGTGAAGTCACACGACGAGTGTTTAACTTTTTCAGGCAATCACACAATATAGTATACTACTAACTATACTGGTGGTCAGTGTGGTCAGGTCACTGGTCAGTCACACTGGCAGTGGCACTCCTGCAGCAAAAGTGTGCACTGTTTAATTTTAATATAATATGTACTCCTGGCTCCTGCTATAACCTATAACTATTAACTGGCACTGCAGTGCTCCCCAGTCTCCCCCACAATTATAAGCTGTGTGAGCTGAGCACAGTCAGATATATATACATAGATGATGCAGCACACTGGGCTGAGCAGTGCACACAGATATGGTATGTGACTGAGTCACTGTGTGTATCGTTTTTTTCAGGCAGAGAACGGATATATTAAATAAAACTGCACTGTCTGGTGGTCACTGTGGTCAGTCACTAGTAAACTCTGCACTCTCTACACTTCTACAGTACTCCTAAGCTCCAGTAAATCAGGTCAATCTCTCTCTCTCTCTTCTAATCTAAATGGAGAGGACGCCAGCCACGTCCTCTCCCTATCAATCTCAATGCACGTGTGAAAATGGCGGCGACGCGCGGCTCCTTATATAGAATCCGAGTCTCGCGAGAATCCGACAGCGTCATGATGACGTTCGGGCGCGCTCGGGTTAACCGAGCAAGGCGGGAAGATCCGAGTCGCTCGGACCCGTGAAAAAAAACATGAAGTTCGTGCGGGTTCGGATTCAGAGAAACCGAACCCGCTCATCTCTAATTTACATATGATTGTTTTTCAGTTTCAGATTCTGTCAAAGTGGTGAAATTTGCAGATGATCTAGCAGTTGTTAGTCTGATAAGTGGAAATGACAAGATCTTTTATAGACTTGAAATTTTACGTTTACAGGAATGGAGGAAAGTAAACAGTTTGATTTTAAATACATCAAAAACTAAGGAAATGGTTGTTGATTTTAGATGTGGCAGCAATAGACCATTACTTCCTGTATTTTTGGATGGTAAGCCAATTGAGGAGGTGGCTTCATTTACATTTTTGGGTATGTATATTGCAAATGATTTAACTTGGTCCTTAAATTGTAATTTTTTTTATTAAGAAGGCGCAGCAGCGCCTTTTCTTTTTAAGGAGACTCAGGGCTGTCTGTTTGAGTACGAGCACTCTAGTTAAGTTTTATCAAGAATTATAGAGAGCGTTTTGACATACGGGATTATAGTATGGTTTGGGAACTGCACTGTGGTTGAACGTATTGCCCTTGAACGTGTGGTCAAAACTGCTAGTAAGATTATTGGGGTGTCTTTGTCCTGTCTGAAGGACTCTTATGGGAAAAGAGTGCTAAGGAAAGCTAGGTGTATTCTGGCTGATGAAAGTCACCAGAATTGTACGGTTTTTGAAAGATTGCCATCTTTAAAACGTTTTAGGAGTGTCCGTTTTAGGAGTGTCCGTGCTCACACAAGTCGTATGTCGAACAGTACAGCCGTTTGGATGTTAAATGATCACTAGGTTCAGTGCTACATTTTTGCATAACTGAAGTATGGTTTTACTGTTTATTTCCTTTACACAAATTGTTCCTATTGTATTTCATTGACATCACGTTGCTGTCTTGTTTATGACAAATAAAGTATATTATTATTATTATTATTATTATTATATCTTTAGACAAACAGAGAAGTCCGCAACAGCTGCACCCACAACCAGATTTGCAAAAGTAAGACTTATTGAGAATCAATCATTTCTACCAATGACACCAAGATTTTTATGACCATGGAAAAATCGCATCTTGAAAAAAATCTTCAAGAGCTACAGCTCTGTTTATTACAGCTATACACAGCAACAGCATTCCTAAGTAGAAAAATAACTAATTCACAGCGGTGACTGTTACATGGAATATGTCACTTTTAATGGGAAGATGAACAGTGACATACAGTATGCTTTGTATGAAAATGGAACTGTTTACAGATCTTGACTTCAAGATATTTGTAATGTCTGATTACAGTACATATAGAAGAAAAGCTTTTTAGAGGAATCTGGAGGCGTAAACAAATAAGTTGGTTAGCACAGTGGTTAACATTGCTGCTAGACACTGGAGTTTGTATGTTCACGCATTGTTTACAAGGGTATGCTCCATGTTTCCCCTGCCGTCCATAGATAGTCCATTGTTATAGGTTAGTTGGCTTCTTATCAAATTAATCCTAGTGTGTGAAGGGAATATAGATGTTAAGTAACACCGAGGGGCAGTGTAATATGTAGGTGCTATGAAAATAATTGTCATTAACAATAATAATAATCTTCTGCTAATTTTTATGGACAACATTGTGTACAGTGGTTATCACTGCTGTCCGACAGCACTGAGATCATGGGTACTATTTGTATTGAGTTTGTATGTTCTATGTTTCCTCTCCTTCTGCAAATCCTTCACTCCCTTGGTCTGAATGATACTGCCCTTTCCTGGCTGTCCTCCTACCTCTCTGACCGTCCTACTCTGTCTCCTCTCATGGCTCCACCCCCCCCCCCCCCTTCACTTCCACTAACTGTAGGTGTCCCCCAAGGCTCCGTTCTTGGTCCTCTCCTTTTCCCTTTCTATACATCCTCTTTAGGAGAACTCATTAGCTCTTTTGACTTACAATATCATCTCTATGCTGATACTCAAATCTACCTTTCCTCCCCTGACCTCTCTCTTGCTCTCCTCACTCATGTATCCAACTGTCTCTCTGCTATCTCTTCTTGGATGTCCCAGCACTTTCTTAAACTTAACATGTCTAAGACTGAGCTGATCATCTTCACACCCTCCCGCACAACCTCACCTTCCACAATGCATTATCTATCGATGGCACTACTATCTCCTCTAGCTCCCAAGTGCGCTATCTTGGAGTAATACTTGACTCCCCCCTCTCCTTCAAACCACACATTCAGCACCTATCACAAACCTGTCATTTTAATCTCAAAAATATTTCCAGGATAAGACCCTCTCTCACCCAGGATGCCACCAAGACCCTTATCCACTCACTGGTCATCTCCAGACTGGACTACTGTAATCACCCCCTGACTGGCATCCATAACACATACATCTATCCTTAATGCTGCTGCCCGGATCATCTTCCTCACCAAATGCACTACATCCACCTCCTCTCTATAACTAGCCCTTCACTGGCTCCCCTTCCCCTTCAGAATCCATTTCAAGTTTCTCACACCCACTTACAAGGCCCTCACCCACTCCTCTTCCATCTACATCTCTGACCTTATCTCCCTTTACACTCCCACCTGTCCTCTTCGCTCTGCCAATGCGCGCCGCCTCTTCTGCCTTCTGATTACCCCCTCCCACTTCTACCTCCCAAGATTTTGCACTGCTGCTCCCTTTTCCTGGAATTCTCTACCTCACCCCTTCAGACTCTCCACCTCTCTACAAAACTTCAAACGGGCTCTCAAGACCCACTTCTTCACCAAACCCAGTCATCTCTCATCCTAAGCCTTCTGTGGCCCACGCTTACTTTCTACCCCATCTGTGTCACCCCTGCCTGTGTGCCCCTCCCCTTTAGAATGTAAGCTCTCACGAGAAGGGTCCTCTTCCCTCATGTGCTTTTACTTCTCTTACTTAACCTATCATCTTTTCAAAACTCCCTTTGATGGCACCAAATTCTTCTGTATTCTGCCCACCTGATACCTATTTCAGTGCTGTTTACTAACGCAGCTATGTTTATATACTGTACTTGTCCTGTATTGTATTGAACTGTAAGTCACTGTCTTCATGTTTTGCTTATTTGTTAACTCTGTAATTGGGCGTTGTGGATCCCATGTGGCGCCATATAAATAAAGGTTAATAATAATACCTGTATATGCATGGGTTTCCTCCGTTCTAACTGTGTATGCGTGAGTTCCTCTGTTCTACCTGTGTATGCGTGAGTTTCCTCCACTCTGCCTGTATATGCATGAGTTTCCTCCGTTCTACCTGTGTATGCGTGAGTTTCTTCCATACTACCTGTGTATGTGTGAGTTTCCTCTGTTCTACCTGTGTATGCGTGAGTTTCTTCATTCTACCTGTGTATGCGTGGGTTTCTTCTGTTCTACCTGTGTATGTGTGAGTTTCCTTCGTTCCACCTGTGTATGCGTGAGTTCCTCCGTTCTACCTGTGTATGCGTGAGTTTCCTCCGTTCTACCTGTGTATGCGTGAGTTTCCTCCGTTCTACCTGTGTATGCGTGAGTTTCTTCCATTCTACCTGTGTATGTGTGAGTTTCCTCCGTTCTACCTGTGTATGCGTGAGTTTCCTCTATTCTACCTGTGTATGTGTGAGTTTCCTCCGTTCTACCTGTGTATGCGTGAGTTTCCTCTGTTCTACCTGTGAATGTATTAGTTTCCCTGTTCTACCTGTGTATGCGTGCGTTTCCTCCATTCTACCTGTGTATGCGTGGGTTTCTTACGTTCTACCTGTGTATGCGTGAGTTTCCTCCGTTCTACCTGTGTATGCATGGGTTTCCTCCGTTCTACCTGTGTATGCATGGGTTTCCTCCGTTCTACCTGTGTATGCGTGCATTTACTCTGTTCTACCTGTGTATGCGTGAGTTCTCCTGCAGGGTCCACAGGTTATCCACAGGATAAACATTGGGATATGAGGTAGCAACAGCGGATTGGCACCAACGATCAAAGCTTTCAGCCTCCCAGAATGCAACGGGCCAGTCCCCTATATCCCCACCTCCTGGCTCAGGCAATTCAGTTTTTTGTTTGGTGTGGCAGGAGCCGGACCATGGTCAATGGGCTGCTGGTTTTTAGCAGTCAAAACCATTTTATTATTTTATTTTTATTGTCTTACTATTTTTTTTTTGAGCGATCTTTCTAAAAAGTGTCTTCTACATACCTTTGAAAGAGTCGCTCCAACAACTCCCCGCCGGGTCGTGGCAACGCTTACCCACGTGTACATTGCTGTTTCGTCGGGCATCTGTGTAGGATATACTAGCAAGTCCAGCAGACGTTACCAGGCTGTGGCCGGAGCATGGGGAGAAGGTAAGGCATCGGTCCCACTTAGAAGGGGAAATGCGAGACACAGACGTACTGTTTCGGGATGGAGACTACCGAACAGTCGCAGAAGCGGCTGCCACCTCGGGTGCACCAGCGCTAGGCCTCATAAATAATAGGCTCCAGGGGTAGTATGAGGCCGCGATCCCTAGGGTTGATGTCAGCAGTGGGAAGTAAGACCATCCCTTGGTCACCCCTCCCCCGGTTCATGACCAGTTTCCTCCGAGTTTCCTGCAATGAACTGAGTTCCCATTTCCATATGAGACACTGTATCTAAAAGGACCCAGTCACAGCATAGGCGGCTGTATGACTGGTGCGTCTGTGTTCACTTGGGTGTCTGTGTTCACTGTAGGTTCACGGGGCGGTTATGAACACTAATAGTGTCTAGATCCACTCAGCAGGGATTGTATATCACTTTAACAAATTTTAAAGTGATTGCAGTCACATATGGGCCCTCATTCCGAGTCGTTCGCTCGGTATTTTTCATCGCATCGCAATGAAAATCCGCTTAGTACGCATGCGCAATATTCGCACTGCGACTGCGCCAAGTAATTTAACAATGAAGATAGTATTTTTACTCACGGCTTTTTCATCGCTCCGGCGATCGTAATGTGATTGACAGGAAATGGGTGTTACTGGGCGGAAACACAGCGTTTTATGGGCGTGTGGTTGAAAACGCTACCGTTTCCGGAAAAAACGCAGGAGTGGCTGGAGAAACGGGGGAGTGTCTGTGCGAACGCTGGGTGTGTTTGTGACGTCAAACCAGGAACGACAAGCACTGAACTGATCGCACAGGCAGAGTAAGGTTGAAGTTACTCAGAAACTGCTCAGTAGTTTGTAATCGCAATATTGCGATTACATCGGTCGCAATTTTAAGAAGCTAAGATAACTCCCAGTAGGCGTAGGCTTAGCGTGTGTAACTCTGCTAAATTCGCCTTGCGACCGATCAACTCGGAATGAGGGCCATTGTGTAGTTAACAATGTACAGGTGTGTGATTATTTATCATGTCTGAGAGAGGCAAGGGTGAGGAGAACACACTCTCCACAGCAGCACCAATGCTCATTTCATGTTTGTCTTACAAAGCTGGGTTAGCCTCTCAGGATCTGGTTCAAAATGGATAATGTGCAAATTGTTATAGCTTTCACCAAAGCCTTCTGAATAATCAGAGGCAGGCACAGGCTCAAGTTGAACCCCCATTGGCTGCTTTTGCACAGACATTATCCAGTAAAGCTGAGCGGATAATGCCAGCTCCTATACCAGGTATATGGTTACCTTATTAACCTTACATGCATCATTCCCCATGTGGTTTACCACATCCAGTAAAGGAATCTGCAGCCTCTCAACAAAAACAGACTGAAAGGCCGGTGTTAAGTAAATCACATAGATATGAAACAACATCTTCACAGTCTACACATGTTTCATATGAGGACTCGTCAGAGCATGAGGACTCATCACACTCTGGGTCTGCATACAGAGACGAGGATGAAGGCCACAGCTCAGTGGACATACTTGAACTAATTAGTGCTATGAAAGCCATTCTATCCTTAGAGGAAGCAGCAGAGCCTTTGATAAAATCTAAGGTACCTGTGTTTAAACGTCCCAAAACAGTTAGCACTGAGTTTCCTGGGTCAGAACAGCTGACGGAAATTATGCAAGAGGCTTGGGTTACACCCAGTAAGAAGTTTAGAATTCCAAAGAAATGGAATTCAAATTATTCTCTTTCAGCTGGGGACAGTTTAAAAAGGGAGGTGGCTCCCAAAGTAGATATGCATGTTAAATAGATGGTTTTTAAAGACCGTTTTCTCCTTGTCTGGAGCAATCGTAAGACCAGCCATGGCTTCAGCCTGGATGGCAAAAGCAGTGGCAGCCTGGGCTGAGGTATTGGAGGATGATCTTTCATTGGCATCTAGAGAGCAAAAATCCCATATTGCACATATTAAACAGGCAGCTATTTTTATGGAAGAAGCAGCCTTGGATATGGGTACAATTGCCTGTCAAGCATCAGACTCAGCAGTAGCAGCTCGCAGAGCAGTTTGGCTACGTACATGGAAAGCTGACTCAGAATATAAGAAGGTTCTAAAGTCTTTGCCTTTTACTGGAGATATTCTTTTTGGTAAAGAATGAAACAGTATTTTGGAATCAGGGGCAGACTCCAAGAAAGTGAAGTTTCCTTCCACATACAAATCTAAGCCTAGATTTACAGCTTTTCAGCACTTTCGGACTCAAGGAAAAGCAAAAGGAAAGGTTTATGACAGTCTCAATCTGGCAAGTCTGGTAAGACTAAAAAGCATTGGGCTACCAGAGCACCGGCTTCCAAGTCAGAAGATAAGCCATCAACCTGATGGTACGGGCCTCCACCTGGGGGATCCCAGGGTGGGAGGCCGACTTCTTAATTTTGCACAGATCTGGCAGCAGTCCACCACAGATGCCTGGGTGCAAGAAGCGGAATCTCACGGTTATGCGTTTGCCTGCAAGAAACACCCTCCTCAAAAGTTTTATTTGTACCAGCCCATCTTCAGTGGAAACGAAGGCCAGGGTTTTGCAAGACTGTTCCTCCTGTGCAACGAGGACAAGGTTTTTATTCAAACCTGTTTTTGTTTCAGAAGCCAAATGGGTTGTTCCGGCCCATACTCAATCTCAAGGTGCTAAACAAATACATTTGGGTGCCTCGGTTTCATATGGAGACTCTACGTTCCATTATTTTGGCCATGGAGTTGGAGGATTTTATGGTATCCCTGGATATCCAGGATGCTTACCTGCATGTTCCTATAGCACTGTTCCATCAGTGCTATCTCAGGTTTGCTATCTTCCAGAAACACTTTCAGTTTCAGGCCCTACCGTTTGGACTGGCCACAGCTCCCAGAGTGTTCACCAAAGTTATGTGGTTATGGCGGCTGATCTCCATCGGCAGGGGATAAGAATTTTTCCATACCTCAACTACCTATTAATCCTGGCACAGTCTAGAGAATTGCTTCAGTGTCATCTGCAACAGACAATAGCTTGTTTGCAGAGACATGGTTGGCTCATAAATTGGGCAAAGTCGTCCCTGGTTCCGTCACAACAGATGACTCACTTGGGTGCTGTGTTGGATTCGAGTCTTCAGAGAGTAATTTTACCTCTGAACAAAATATCCAAAATTCAGTCGAAGATCCAGGAGCTGCTACACAGTCAAAGGGTATCCATTCACGCAGCAATGAGTGTGATGGGATCTATGGTGTCGACATTCAACATGGTGGAGTATTCTCCATTCCATTCGAGGCCTCTGCAACGTCTGAGCCTTTCCAGATGGAATGGGTTACATCAGATAATGAAAACACAGATTATGGTCCTTCCTCTGGAAGTAAGGAGTTCATTAGCCTGTGGCTACAGACATCCCGTATGGACAAGGGAGACCCTTTTGGATATCAGATTGGGAAGTTCTGACAATGAATGCCAGTCTTCAGGGCTGGGGAACAGTGTCAGGAAGAAGTTGCTTCCAGGGACAGTGGACCAAGGAAGAAAGTTGCCTGCCAATAAATATATTGTAACTTTGGGCCATATATATGGCACTCATTCAGTCAAAGTACATTCTTCAGGGGAAACAAGTTCAAATTCACTCGGACAATGCAACGGCAGTAGCGTTCCTCAGTCATCATGGAGGAACTCGCAGCCAAAAAGCAATGAAGGAGGTAAGTTGCACGTTAATGTGGGCAGAGTTTCATCATCCAGCATTGTCCGCAGTATTCATTCCAGGAGTCCTAAACTGAGGAGTGTATTTTCTCAGTCGACACCAGATTCATGCAAACGACGTACATTTACGTGGGCATTTACACCCCGAGGTCTTCCAGACTCTAGTAGACAAGTGGGGGTTACTGGATATAGATCTCATGGTGTCCCGTTAGAACAACAAAGTTCCCGCATACGGGTCAAGAACAAAGGATCCCAAAGCGATCTTTGTGGATGCCCTGTCAGTGAGATGGAACTTTCGCCTGGCCTATGTTTTTCCACCAAGCGCCCTGTTACCCAGGGTGATGCGAAAGGTAAAACAAGGAAAGGGTGCCGTGATACTAATAGCTTCGGCTTGGCCCAGAAGACATTAGTACACAGATCTGCAGAGGCTGTCGATGGATGCTCCATTCCTACTCCCTCAACATCCAGATCTACTGTCCCAGGGTCCTTGCTATTACAAGCATCTGGATCGGCTGTCTTTGACGCCGTGACTCTTGAGACTTCCATCCTGAAAGCAAGAGGATTCTCACAACAGGTAATTCAAACAATGCTCAAAGCAAGGAAGCCATCCTCAGCTAACATTTATCACCGAATATGGCAAGCCTATTTTCTTTTTTTCTTTTTTTTATTCTTTATTTTGCGTGGCAAATTACAATAGATAAACATATATCGAGAGGGGGGACTGGTGGTCAGAAGGACCAACGTTCAACGGAAGCCACAATTTTAGAATAAGCCGTAAAATCAAACAAATATAACATAGCAGTAATTAAGTATCCAATTTGGGGGGGGGGGGGGAAGGAGGGGGGAGGAGGGTAGGGGAAAGGGAAGACCACGACAGAGGAATCCAATCACAGTATATTTGCTGAGACTAGTGGGTATAGGGTAAAAGATAGAGAAAGAATGCAAGTGAAGAATAAGAAGGAGGCAGGGAGAGGTCAGTCGGCGATGCCCATGGGTCCACGTAAGAGGCGAGGTGGTGGTTGACGTTCAGCTGTGAGCCAGGGGGCCCAAACCTGCTCAAAAACATGACCACGGTCATGAAGGTAGTACGAAATCTGTTCCATAGATGCAGTATGCCAAATTTTGGCTTTGAGGGCTGAGAGAGAGGGAGGGGAGGGGTCTTTCCAGTGGAGGGCTATCAGTGATTTAGCTGCGGTTAAAATATGTGTAGTCAGTTTACGGGAGAATTTATCAAGTGTCGGAGGGGGGGTAGCACAGCAGAAAGATCCAGGGATCTCTCAGTACGGGGGAATTTAGGAGAGAAACGAGGAGAGAGTGGACTAAGTTCCAAAAGGGGATGATGGACGGACATATCCACCATATATGTAGCATGTCGCCTCTAGATCCATAATTCCTCCAACAAGCAGGAGAAGTAGACGGAAAGAGTTTATGTAGCCTGTCCGGGGTATAGTACCAACGGTAGTAGTTTTGTAAGCCGTCTCTTTGAAGGCGGTAGCAATGGAGCACTTAGCAATCCCCAGTCTCATGTCCTCCCAGTCGTCACCCTCCGGAGGGGGCCCGAGATCACGTTCCCAGGCGAGCTCGTGAGGCCAGGAGGAAGGAAGGGACGAATCCAGTAAAAGGGAGTAGAGTGAAGAGATTGAGCCTTTGGAGAGGGGAGAGTGTACGCATAAACTTTCCAGGGGCGTGAGGGTTCGGAGGAGGGCAGGGAGCCTAAGAAGTGCCGGATTTGCAGGAATTGAAAGGGATTAAGTGGGTGCGAGGGGGTCTTCTGTTGTAGGTCAGGGAGAGACAACCATTGGCCCCCGATCGGCAAAATCGGTTGGGAATTTAAAACCCAACGTTATCCATATACGGAATCTCGTAGCCGAGTATCCAGGCGGAAACAAAGGGTTCTGCCAGATAGGGGTCAAGGGTGAGGGGGTAGTGGTAAGGCCCATCTTCAAGGGATAGGAATCCCAAATTTTAAGATTAAATTTGATCGTGGGGAGGAGTTTGGAGGCTGGGGGTCGGGAGGTCGAGGGCAAACCCCACAGGGGAGACAGGTCCAATAGGTTGAGATAGGCTGCTTCAATATCTAGCCAGGAAGCAGACCCCGGGGGGGCATAGGAGGCAACAATATGGGAGAGATGAGAGGCCAGATAGTAAAGTTTAATATCTGGGAGACCTCTTCCGCCCGTGGAGGTCGGCCGTTTTAGGGTATTGGCAGCAATGCGGGGAGGTCTGTGGTTCCAGATAAAGCGCACGAGTGCTCGCTGGATAGTACGGAGAAAGGAGGCCGGGACTGCCACAGTGATGGTCTGGAAAAGGTAGAGCCATTTGGGGATTATGTTAATTTTAACCGCAATGATCCTGCCCAGCCACGAAATAAAAAGACTCCTCCAGGATGTCAGATCAGCAAGCATTTTGGTGAGGAGGGGTGGGAAGTTCTCTAAAGAGAGAGTCATAGCGGGAAGTCAAATAAATCCCTAGGTATTTGATCCTCGTAGGCTGCCATCTAAAATTGAAATTGGTACGGAGGGAGTCAGCCTCACGGGGGTGGGGGGGGACGTGAAGTAGCATGGCCTCGGACTTGGAATAATTGATCTTGTAGCCTGATACCAGACTGTAAGAATGGAGGACTGAAAATAGGTTCGGGAGCGAAATAAGGGGCTAGGTTAAGGAAAGTAGGACGTCATCAGCGAAGTGGGAAATTTTGGGCTCGGTACGACCCACTGGTATACCATGTATACCCTGGTGAGCTCTAATTTGAGAGGCGAGAGGCTCGATAACAAGGGCGAATATCAATGGTGACAGGGGGCAGCCCTGACGTGTACCATTCGATATATAGACCGGGCGGATGGGACCCCATTAATTAGGACTGTGGCAGAGGGGGAGGAGTATAGCGCCAGGACACCAGAGAGGAAGGCACCAGACAAGCCGAAGGCCTCCAGGGCGGCTCTTAAGAAACTCCAGGAGATCCGGTCGAAAGCTTTTTCAGCATCCAAGGAGAGCATGATAGTGGGGGATCCCCTGGAGTTCGAGATATGTATAAGATCCATAGCGCGTCTGGTGTTGTCTCTCGCCTGGCGGCCCGGGACAAACCCCACTTGGTCGTAGTGGACAAGGGAAGGGAGATACTGGTTGAGGCGGTTAGCTATAATCTTAGCAAAAATTTTAAGGTCCAGGTTCAGGAGAGATATAGGGCGGTAGCTAGCGCAGTTGAGGGCGTCCTTGCCTTCTTTAGGGATCACCACAATTCTAGCCTCCAACATCTCGGATGGAAGGGGGTCGCCATGGATGATCTTATTAAACAGGGATTGAAGGTGGGGGGAGAGGAGATCAGAGAATTGTTTGTAGTAAAGAGCTGTAAACCCATCCGGGCCAGGAGATTTACCAATCTTTTGTGAGAGAATGGTCTGGGTAATTTCTTCCACCGAGATCTCCCTGTTAAGATGGTCCATGGCGTCTCGGGGCAATTTAGGCAGGTTGGAGGCCCAGAGAAAGTGAGAGATCAAGTCAGAGTGGGGCTGGGAGGAGGGACCTGGCGGGGGGGGGGGGGATTATATAAGTTATTGTAATAGGATTGAAACGCCGCCCTAATGGCGGTAGGGTCATGGACTAACCGATTAAGAGGGTCTCTAATGGAAATAATATTAGTTTTGGCCCTAGCAGAGCGGAGTCGTGCCACCAGAATCTTGTCCGCCTTATCCCCCTTCTCATAATAAGACTGGTGAAGCCATTTAAGACGTTTAGCCACCCGTCTGGAGAGAAGGAGATCAAGTTCCGCCTTAACAGTACGGAGTTCGGACAAGATGGTCTGGTCGGAGGATGCCTTATGCTGGGTCTCGAGGGAATGGAGTCTGATAGAAAGTCTATTAAGCTGGGTGAGGGATTGTTTCTTGGCCCGTGAAGCTAGGCTGATGATGTACCCCCGGAGGACCGCCTTGTGTGCCAGCCAAAGAGTGGACCTGGAAGTGTCGGGGGAATTGTTCAGGGTAAAATAGTCAGAAAGCTTATCCCGAAGGTGGGAGCGTGTCTCCGGGTTGTGAAGGAGGGAGTCGTTGAGGCGCCAAGTCATGGGGCGGGGGCGAGAGAGAAGACCTGAGAGATCGCAGGAGATAGGGGCATGGTCAGACCATATCAGTGGGTGAACACGGGCAGCCCGGAGGTTCAAGGCAAGTTCGTGGCTGAGCATGATCATATCGATGCGGGAGTAAGAGTTATGAGGAGCGGAGTAGAAGGTGTAGCCACGTGCTGCGGGATCTTTGATCCTCCAGGAGTCGTAGAGAAGCTGGGATCGCATGAGACGGAGGAGGGATCTAGAGCGGAGAGAGTCCGACGGGGAAGGAGAGGAGAGAGAGGGAGAGTGGTCTATGTTCGGATTTAACACAGCGTTAAAATCTCCAGCTAGTATGAGGTCGCCCTGCCGGACTTGAGTGAGGAGCGTGTCTAGTTTCGCAAAGAACCGCTCCTGTCCCTGGTTAGGGGCATAGATGTTGACTAAGGTGCACAATTTGTGATCAAGTTTCCCCACCAACACAAGGAACCGGCCTTCCCTGTCCTCGTGGGAGTCGAGGAGTTCAAAGGTGAGATGGCTGGCAAATAGGATCGCAACTCCCCGCTTTTTAGCCAAATGGTCACAGGCATGAAACACGTCAGGGTACGGTTTACATTGTAGGGTAGGGTGGGCATCATGTAGAAAATGAGTCTCCTGGAGGAAGACCAGGTCACCTCTGTGAAGTTTAAGGGTGGCAAAGAGCTTACCTCTCTTTTGAGGGCTATTCAGGCCCTTCACATTAAAAGAGAGTACCGGGAGACCCATGGGCAAGCAGTAAAGAGGAAAGCAGAATAGACGAAGAAGCAGAGCAGAGGATAGCGTGGTCAGAAAGGAGGGGGGAAGGAAAGAGCACCGGAGGGGGGGGGGGGGTAGGTGGTCGTCCAGCAGTAGAGGCCAGGACCAATGGTGCTGACAGGGGGAAGGGATGCTAGGCATCGGGAGGGCACCTAGGTCAGCAAACGGGCTCGAAGCCCGTAGGGGGCACCGCCTGGCATCCAGGCGATGCATCACCAACCGCATGGTGATGTCCAATAAGCGGGTCCCCCCTGGAGGGACCTTCAAGGAGAGGTTGGAGAGAAAACAGGAATGAAGAACGGGTGGAGCGCCAGCTCCAGAGAGGTAGTGAAGAGGAGAGAGAAAAAGAAGCAGGAGAAAGAGGAAAAAGGGAAATAAGAACCATAAACAGGGTCACATCGCAACAAAAGGTAACAATAAAACAGTTGAGAACCGACTAAGGGATCTAGGGGTGAGAACATCGGAGATCTAAAGATAAACAGCTTCCCAGGTGGGGAGTACGACCAGGAAAGGCCGGTATAAACATAGGCAAAGTATAACAACTCAAAGAGCTACAAGTCCATCAGGAAACTGGTGGAGGAGTCCGAGAGGTCGAAGACGCTGGAACCGTGAACCACTCCGAGCTGGGGGGCGGAGGCAGGTGCCGCTATGTCCGGGGAGGTAGAGAGGAAGCAGAGGGGTCCTGTACGTCGGAGATTTGGAGAGCAGCGATTGAGCCTCCGGTGGATTTCTGGCTGTTAGTAGTTTCCCCTGATGCCAGACCAGGATACGGAACGGGAAGCTCCAGCGATACTTGATATTGTGCTGGGAGAGCAGGGAAGTGATGGGCTTAAAGTCCCTACGCTTGGCCAGGGTGAGGGGGGATAGGTCTTGGAAGATCTGCAGGGAGACATTTTGGAAAGTCACAGACCTCAATCGCCGTGCTTCCCTCATGACGGACTCTTTCGCGGTGAAGTAGTGCATTCGGAGAATGACGTCTCTACGCTGAGAAGAGTCTTGGGAGCGGGGACGAAGAGCTCGGTGTGCTCGGTCCAGGAGTAGGTGGTCTTCAGGGGTATCAGGTGACAGGAAGGTGAAAAGGCGCTTGAGGTAAAGTTCAAGGTGGGCGGCTTCAACGTCTTCTGGAATGCCCCGAATCCTTAGATTATTCCTCCTCGCTCTATTATCCTGGTCCTCATGCTCCTCCTGCAGCCGGGCAACATCCTGTCGGAGTTGGTGGAAGTCAGTCTCGACAGTTTGCTGGAACGTCACCACCTCCTCCACTCGCCGCTCGATTTGGTCTGTTCTGGAGCCAATTTCGGCAATATCAGACTTCAGGGAGTGGAGAGCTTGAACGGAGGTCTTGACATCCCGCATCTCCTTGAGGAAGGAGAGGAAGTCTCTGCGGGTAAGAGGCATGAGATCGTCGTCATCGGGGTCAGAGTCGGTGGTACCCTGAGGGTGGTCGGGAACGTCAGGCCTATTCTTGGCAGGGGTGCTCTTTTTGGTAAGGAATGGTGTGAGGTCCGATCCCTCTGGTTTTTTGCCACCTCTAGGCATCTTGCACGGTTGAGAAGGATGGTAGACAGCCGGAAAGGGGGTAGAGATGGCGCTCCAGCAGTGTGGCTCAGGCCCAGGGGGGGTAAGGCGGGAGCATTAGAGAGATATCATAGCGCGGCCAACAAGGCAGCGTGGGTGGGGGAGGGCCCGCGCAGTCCCGGAGGGGAGACCGCCAGTCAGAAATCACCGGAGACGGGCTGGTGCAATCCGCCCGTTAGCCCACATGCAGGGTCTGGGAGGAGGGAGCCCGGCCACGGACCAGCCATTGACCGGGGCGGTGCCAACCTCCGGGGAGCGAGGAGTGGTAAGAGGTCCTGGCAGCGGAGAATGTAGTCCCAGGCACCGGGAGAGGCAGGGGGCCGCAGGTAGAGCTGGCGTTAGAAAGGTCAGAGGGCCGCTGAGGTGTGGGCTCCAAGAGGCCCCAGAAGGAGAGCCAACACAGGGGGCCCGAGGCCAGGTGAGATGCAGGCTATGCGGGGTCACTACAGTGGGGCCCCCAGCGCGGGGACCCGGGCCTGCCGGGCCGCCGATAGTATACCGGGCACCGGAGCGCTCCGAGGGCTCATCCAGCAGGGCCAGGGAAGGTGGACAAGATGGCCCAGGGCAGAGGCAGGCTGGTGCTACCCGCTAGCCTCCACCGTAGGGCGGGTGTCCTATCATCTATAGCTCTCCCCCCAGCCGCTCGGCGCCCCTGGCCCTCACCTCCACTCTGGTGGCGTCGGGTCCCGGCTTCCGGCTGTAGAGGAGGACGGAGGTCCGCGGCGTCAGCGATGCTGCACTTCGGGCGGGAGTGGATGCAGGGGAGCTCCGGAGCAGCTCGGAGGGACCAGGCTGGAGGTAGGCGGCGGGGGTCTGGCCTGTGAGGCACCGCTCGGCACCCCGGGACCGGAAGCAGGAGCTGCGTCTCAGCTCTCGGCGGCAGAAGAGGTCCTGGCTTCACTGAGACCTGCAGGCCGCAACCCGCACAGACACAGGAGGTGTCTGCCGGCTCCGCGGACCTTGCAGGTCAGGGGGACCCCAGGAGCAAGGATGTCGGGCTGTGGGGGGTCCCAGGCGAACAGCAGGGTGCGGGAAGGGCAAGTTTCAGAGGCCCGGGCAGGAGCTCCAGCTCCACACGTCTTGCTGCCTCAGAAGCCAGGCGGCAAGCCTATTTTCAATGGTGCGGTGACTGGAAATTTGATCCTTGGTCTTTCAGAGTTTCCAGAGTCCTAGCATTCCTTCAGGCAGGAATGGACAAAGGTCTACGAGTTGCTTCCTTGAGAGTGCAGGTGTCAGCATTAACTGTATGGTTTAAAAAGAAAATTGCTAACCTACAGGATGTTTGCACTTTCTTCCAGGAAATGCTTCACATCCAACTTCCTTTTGTTCCTCCGGCAGTGCCTTTGGGCTTAAGTTTAGTCCTAAAGGCGCTTCAAGTTGCTCCATTTGAACCAATAAAGCAATTGGATCTTAAATGGCTGACTGCTAAAGTTCTCTTTCTACTGGCCATTGCTTCGGCTAGAAGAGTTTCAGATTTAGGGGCATTAATATGTCGCCCTCCTTTTTTGACTTTTCATCCAGATAGAACGGTTCTCAGAACCAAATCTGGATATCTTCCTAAGGAGATGTCTAGATTCCACCTTAACAAAGAAATTGTAGTCCCGGCCTTCCAAGGTCCGGACCTTTCTGCGGGAGATGCATCGTTGGATGTAGTCCGTGCCTTAAGGATCTACGTGGATCGTACCAGTGCCATCAGAAAGACAGACACTCTCTTTGTTCTCTATGGATTTCACAAGAGATGATGGCCTGCTGACAAGCAGAAACAGTCAGGTCCATAAATATTGGGACATCAACACAATTCTCATATTTTGGGCTCTATACACCACCACAATGGATTTGAAATGAAACAAACAAGATGTGCTTTAACGGCAGACTTTACGCTTTAATTTGAGGGTATTTACATCCAAATCAGGTGAACGGTGTAGGAATTACAACGGTTTCTATATGTGCCTCCCACTTTTTAAGGGACCAAAAGTAATGGGACAATCAACTCAAAAGCTATTTCCTGGACAGGAGTGGGATATTCCCTTGTTATTTCATCATCAATTAAGCAGGTAAAAGGTCTGGAGTAGATTCCAGGTGTGACATTTGCATTTGGAATCTGTTGCTGTCGACTCTCAATATGAGATCCAAAGAGCTGCCACTTTCAGTGAAGCAAGCCATCATTAGGCTGAAAAATCAAAACAAACCCATCAGAGAGATAGCAAAAACATTAGGTGTGGCCAAATCAACTGTTTGGAACATTCTTAAAAAGAAAGTGTGGCGGATCTAGATGGTCGGTACTTGATGGTTATTGGTACCCTCCGTTCTGAAGTCCTGACACTTATTTCTGTATACGCTCCTAACCAGGATCAGCCTCAGTTTTTCCATTCCCTTTTCCATCACATTGGCAAGGTTGCACAGGGCCACATTGTGTTGGGTGGGGATTTTAACACCATTCTTGACCCCACTTTAGATAGGACGGGTCCCCCCTTGCCTCTAGAGCTTCACGCACGCTTGCAGCCTCCCTTAAGTTTCACGATCTACGGGACTCATGGCGTCTCTGCCACTCCGTAGCCAGAGACTATACCCTAAGAAGAAGAAGAAGGGTAGGCCCCCCAAGAGGGAGGGAGAAAAGATGTCGGTATGCCAGCGGTCGGGATTCCGGCGCCGGTATGCTGGTCGCCGGGACCCCGACCGCCGGCAACCTGAAGACCACCCGTTTGTCCCATTACTTTTGGTCCCTTAAAATGTGGGAGGCACATATAGAAACCATTGTAATTCCTACACCGTTCACCTGATTTGGATGTAAATACCCTCACATTACAGCGGAAAGTCTGCAGTTAAAGCACATCTTGTTTGTTTCATTTCAAATCCATTGTGGTGGTGTATAGAGCCCAAAATATGAGAATTGTGTTGATGTCCCAATAGTTATGGACCTGACTGTATGTAAGGCAGTCACATGGTCTTCCATTAACACATTTATTAGACATTATGCATTTGATGCCTTTGCCTATCAGGATGCTGAATTCAGGCAAAGGATTCTCCTGTCCAATCAGGAGCATCCCCACCACTAAATTTGCTTTGGGACATCCCAATGTTTATCCTATGGATAACCTGTGGACCCTGCAGGAGAAATAATAATTATGGTAGACTTACTGTTGATAACTCTATTTCTCCTAAGTCCACAGTATCCACAGGGATCCCACCCTGACGCACCTGATTTGAGGATCCTTTCACCTACTAACCTCTTCCTTCATGTACGGAAGGGTTTGCATTTGTGTTTATGCATGATTAGGGCTCTCTAAGATGCTCCTGCCTTGAGCTTTAGAAAACAACTGAATTGCCTGATCCAGGAGGCGGGGATATAGGAGACGGGCCCGTTGCATTCAAGGATGCCGAAACTTTGATCGTTGGTGCCAATCCGCTGTCGCTACTTCATCTCCCAATGTTTATCCTGTGGATACTGTGGGCTTAGGACAGGCATGTCCAAACTGTGGCCCTACAGCTGTTGAGAAACCACACATCCCAGCATGCCCTGACACAGCTTTAGCATTCTCTGACAGCAAAACTGTGTCAGGGCATGCTGGGATATGTAGTTTCACAACAGCTGGAGGGCCGCAGTTTGGACATGCCTGGCTTAGGAGAAATAGAGTTATCAACAGTAAGTCTACCATAACTATTGTTTTCTTCCATTCTACCTGTGTATATGTGTGAGTTATCTCTATTCTACCTGTGTATATGTGTGAGTTTCCTTTGTTCTACCTGTGTATGTGTGAGTTACCTCCAACTGATCTTTTTTCTGCACTCCAAAGACATACAGTATAGCACTGGTAGATCCTATGACTTCTGTTGAAATTATCCTCAGTGTGTCTGTAGTGTATAGATTCTAAGCATCACTGGGTCAGTAAGGGTTGTGAATGATTACAGAGTCCCAGTAAAGCACTACGTAATGTTTAGTCGTTATATAAATAACTTCTTAAATGCTAATTGCCCGCCGTCAGAACATAAACAGATTCAAATCAACAGCAAGACTTAAATACAGCTTCTCCTCAGCAACATAAACCATGATCATTAAATGAAGATGAATGACATTGACTGTTTCCATGTCAGTCTCCCCCTGAGCAGTTTACTTCTCAGTCTGTTCATCAAGGAGCAAGCGCTTGTTCAAATCTTGTATTTGGAATTCCTGTTCTTTGCTGGTTTAAGTTTACCCCAGGTGGATTATTTGGTCTCGCAGGCCTTTAAGTGAAGTCACTGTCTCTACATTGCTTCCTGTTGGCATACAGTATGTAGCCTTTGTTTTTCTCTGCATGATAACTAGTTGGAGCAAAGAAGTCTTGAATAGAAGCTTATTTAGACTTCATATAGCACCAATTTCTGTAAAAGTCCTTTTTTAACAGTATGCAGGACTTGGGGGATCCAGACTAAAATGTCAGAGGGCACCGTAATCTGGGAGGTGAGAGTTTGTGGCCATCGCCTGCTGTGAATGTAGGGAGTTGCCATGCAGTGTGAAGCAGCACTGTACCACTTGGAGGTGAATGGGCCATGTAACGTTTCTGAGTGAAAATTGTGATAATCCAATCTAGCCCATAAGTGAAAGTTTTACAATCTGGACACAAATGGGGCATGGGTGTCTATGATGAGTACCTAGTGGAATGCTACTGTTGCCACAGGCACTCCTCTTCAGATCAGAATATTGAAGGAGAGCCTGAAATACACTTTTTGGGTGTGTGGTTAATTTTTGTTGCAACCAACTCTACATCAGTACCACAATGTATAATATATGTAGTCTGCAAAATTAGGTGCTAAAACTCCAACATGAAATGGTGCTGGCTACATTCCACTAGATTCAATTCCAGACAGGATCAGTCAGTTAGGAACTCTTGTGCACAGTTCTGTATTGCACAGCAATTACAGGCCGCCTCTATATATGTAGCTGGCATGTGGCCACAATCCTTCACAGACTGGGCCCCATTCCCTCTCCCCCTCATCACCACCAACACACACACACACACACACACACACACACACACACACACACACACACACACACACACACACACACACACTGTTATGGTGCACCCTAATGTAACTTTTTTCTGGATCCATCAATGGCTAATGATACAACTGTGGCCAGTAGGGGCCTGTTTGCTTAATAGTCCTTTGAAGGCTCTCCCCTCCTGGGACTCAAAAGTACCTGCTGGGCCACAGAGGGTTCAGGAACATCTTGGCTATCATCTTGTACATGACACCTGTAATTTGTTCTGACGTTGTCTTCATGGCTGAAGTATTGTATTTGCTTTTTGGCCTTCTGGTACATGGGGGGGATATTCAAATGTTTGGAAAGTCGGTTGTCTGTCTGTTTTTTCCTGTCTATTAGAACAAAAACAAACTCCAAACTGACTATTCAAACAACTGAATACCGCCCATGGAGTCTTTTCCATAACTTTGTCATCAGTATGGTCAGGGTAAGAGAAGTGAGGACCTAGATTTATCCATGCGCTCATCTGCCCAGTTTATGCAGACATGTGTATAACCATAAACTGAAGGGGGAGGGGTCTGCGCTTTTCAATTATGTGTTTGTGGAAAATGCCAGGACTAGTGTGTGGTGGAGAATGAAAACTGCAGTCATTCTCCCCCAGTATTTGTGAATTTGCTAGGTTACTTACAACTCACAAGACCACGGAATCAGAGCGGGAGCACTGGAACCTTTTTGCACCAGCTGTTCCTTATACTGTATGAACTGTATTAACCATTACATTGTCTAGCTTGTATTGTGCATGCTATTTTGTTTTCTTTTATATTTTTCTTCCTAATGTTTGTTTACTATTCCTATTGTTATGCTATTAACACATTGTTTATAGTGGCATTACTATATGTTGAGCATTGTGACTCTTACAATAAAAATCAGTTTTACTGACACTAGTCCTGGCATTTTCCACAAATACATAATAGGAGAGCGCAGACCCCTCCCCCTTTATATTAATTACTCACAAGGGATTTAGGTGCCCCTGTTAGGGTCTCGCAGCCCTCTAACCCTCAGGCACCGCCCTATAGTGAAGCGCTGAGTCCCCCAACCATCTCCATGTGTATAACCATACCTAGCCCAAGTCTTGATTCCAGTGAAATGACTGATGTCCTTGTTTCAGAGGGTCGGATTCCCCACTTGAAACTCACCACTTGTAACCCACTGCCAGAATGCCACAAAAGTGGGAACAAAATTATTCCTTGGGGCTGTTCCAAAAACTGAGATGTGGGTGCACAGTTATTAATGTGTTTTGTGGCCAATATGGCACATTTATGAAAATAGAAAGACTGCACGTTTTGTAAATGACCTTTCATTTGTTTAACCTTTAGTAACTTTGCAGGCATTTTGGTTAACATCAAACTGAACTGCCTAAAATAGCAATCATACCTACAGGCTTCTATAGTCAGCAGGAATGTATTATTCTGCCTTGTTTGTTTCACCTTTTAAACCTTTCTGTTACCTGAGACAGCAATGCATTTGTCAGTATAACACTCCAGCACTGTATATGAGCAGTGCTTCCATCTCAGCAGGCAATGCCATTATTATAGCAGTAAACTCACAGGGAAAGAATTTTTATTGATCCTCTGTATGCAAATATGAACACCTGTCTTACCTCCTACAAAGCTTTACGGACTAAATAATTAAGAATAATTACTTTTAAACCATAACAGTATGTGGAGTAATGTTTCTGACTATATAGTCTGATTAATATTTTCCCTTAAAGGACTTTGCACCTTCAGATTACAGTACTTTCATCTTTGGAATGTGTGTGCCGTTCTACAAACTCAACTACATTCACTGTTTTGCCTTCCTTCTGCTCTTGTGACAATTCTTATTTTGAGACCTAGCCAACTGTAATAAATGAGTAATAAATAAGTATCTGATTCTATAATGACATAGCTGTAAATTAGAGAAGGGTGCTAAGAAAAAAAAATGTTTGGCTAAAGTTGAAAAAGAGCCAGTAAAGCAGGGGTGGACCACTGGGGCGGGCAGGTTGGGAATATGTCTTTGGGCCTAGCGGTTAAAGTGCTCTGTTCAGAATGATCACCTGACCATCTCCCAGACAGGCATCTATATAAAGGGCAGCCCATACTGCACTGAGGCCCTGCCCAGCATGCTGACTTCACACAGTCGCAGAGGGAGGAGGTGGCTCAGTAGTTCCAGGATTGGTGGATGTTTTGTGTGTGAGCCATGACCTGGAACAAGAATGGTGATCAGTACCCCTCAGGTAAAGGTATAACTACTTTGGTATTTCACCATGTAATGTACAGTTCGTCACTGAGGTACAAGTACCACGGACGTACTGGGTGGAACTATATCTGCTTAAAGGATGGGACTCGGGGATTATTTTATTTATTACAAGTTATTAATATAGCGCACACATATTCCGCAGCACTTTACAGAGGATATTTGGCCATTCACATCAGTCCCTGCCCCAGTGGAGCTTACACTCTACATTCCCTACCACATGTACACGCACACACTTTCACACTAGGTTTAACTGTTTGTTGGAAGCCAATTAACCTACTGTACCAGTATATTTTTGGATTGTGGGAGGAAACTGGAGTATACCGTTTAAACTTGATTTGATTACTTAGATCAGAGGTTCCCAAACGCGGTCCTCAAGGCACCCCAACAGTCCAGATTTTAGGTATATCCATGGCTCAGCACAGATGGTTAAATCAAATTGACTAAGGTGCTAATTAAATAACCTGAGGCCAAGCATGGATACATTTAAAACCAGGACTGTTGGGGTGCCTTGAGGACCGCGTTTGGAAACCTCTGACTTAGATATAGAGAGAGTAAATTGTTGAAACCCTCCTCCCAAGAAGAGATGGGCCTGCAATAAGAAAATTGGCATGTCTGGCGCTTTTTGTAACATTTGTTGTAAGTTATAGTACTAAATCTAACATGTATAGGGTCATATGTATTAATGATCAGATTTTAGTCCTTAATAATTATTATTTGTTATTGCCACTACTCGCCCCATTAAGAAATAAGGTTTCACCCAAATGTATAAAAATCACATAAAGGGCCAGGGACTCCCTGCAATGAGTTTGAAGTGAGCGATCACTTCTCTTTTGGGAGAGGCCATTGCCAGGGCTTGGTAAATCCATCAGCCTAGCAGCTTCTATGGGGGCTGCTTCTACTGTCGGAGATGGAGAAGATTTGGGGAAAGTTAATATTGGCATGTTCACCGTACACACTGCACCCATTATAGATACATCACTGGTGAGATGTAACATTTGTTAAATTCACCTCTTAAAGGGTCCTAGATCAAAATATATCAGAGGGCCCATAATTCTTGTGGGCAGTCCTGAGGTAAAGACAGTGCATTAAAGTAATGTGAATGTGAGCAACTACACTATGGCCCTCATTCCGAGTTGTTCGCTCGGTATTTTTCATCGCATCGCAATGAAAATCCGCTTAGTACGCATGCGCAATGTTCGCACTGCGACTGCGCCAAGTAACTTTGCTATGTAGAAAGTAATTTTACTCACGGCTTTTTCATCGCTCCGGCGAACGTAATGTGATTGACAGGAAATGGGTGTTACTGGGCGGAAACACGGCGTTTCAGGGGCGTGTGGCAGAAAACGCTACCGTTTCCGGAAAAAACGCAGGAGTGGCCGGAGAAACGGTGGGAGTGCCTGGGCGAACGCTGGGTGTGTTTGTGACGTCAACCAGGAACGACAAGCACTGAAATGATCGCACAGGCAGAGTAAGTCTGGAGCTACTCTGAAACTGCTAAGTAGTTAGTAATCGCAATATTGCGAATACATCGGTCGCAATTTTAAGAAGCTAAGATTCACTCCCAGTAGGCGGCGGCTTAGCGTGTGTAACTCTGCTAAATTCGCCTTGCGACCGATCAACTCGGAATGAGGGCCTATGTAAGCAAAAGTGATTGGGTACTGCCAGCAAATATATCAAGGAGATTTTATTGACACCAGTAGGTCCACCACGTGCAGTGATTACTGCAGACATCCTTCTTGGCAAACTATTCACAAGTTCCTGGACAACAGCAGGCGGTATGTTTTGCCATTCCGCTTTACATAGAGTGACCAACTGTACCACTGAAGAAGGTCAACGGGACGGTTCTCAGAGCGGCAGAAGTTATGTCAACGCACTTAGGGGAACATGTACTAAGCAGTGATAAAAGTAGAGAAGTGAGCCAGTGGAGAAGTTGCCCATGGAAACCAATCAGCATTGACTTAACATGTATAATTTGCATACTATAAAAGTATACAGAGCAGCTGATTGGTTGCCATGGGCAATTTCTCCATTGGCTCATTTCCCCACTTTTATCACTGCTAAATACATGTCCCCTTTAGTCTCCTAGACAATGGGAGACTTTTTCTGGAACATGGATTTGACCCCTTGCTTATGGGTTCAGCGTGAATGAGGTCATGACTTTAGTTTTCAATCATGGCCCATCAGTATGAAGTTTGTATGTTCTACCCCTGTTTGTGTAAGCTTCCTCTGGGTGTTCTGGTTTCCTGCCACACTTCAAAAACATGCTGATAGGTTAATTGGCTTCTGACCAAAAGTTTACCCTAGTGTGTGTATTTGTCCTTCTGATAGGGAACATGGGGAGAATTCAATTAGCCCCGATAATTTAACAGGGGCAAAAAGCGGGTGTTTTTCTCATTGTTTTGCTTTGGGCTAGCTATTCAATTAGAGCCCATTTTTGACATTACCTACAAACCCTCATAATCATATTCCTCATAATATATTTATATCAGATCAACTTATCAGTTTTACAAGTAAAGTGCACTTAACACCCACCAACCCTTAGTGAAAAGTTAAACCCATATAAAGTCTAGAAAGTCTGGTTAATTTACAGCAGACTTTAAGACAGTACTAATAAAAAAATAGAGATAAGCTCTGGTAACTAGCACGTCAATCCCACAATGCAGAAAACTCTGTTTTTTAGAGAAGCCTGAAATCGCTACTTAAAGGCTTCCGTGGTAACCAAGTCTGATGCTTCATACACACTATGCAATATCGTTCACAATCTGAACGATATTGTTCAGTTCTAAATGATATTGCATAATGTGTATGCATGATCCGATGTACGATGCGCGCTCTCGCGGGTCACATGCGATGTTGTATGTCGGATTGCATGCAGTCTTGATGAGGTGATATTGTGTGGTTTTGAACTCCAGTGATGACTTTGTTTCTAAACTTCGTTTGAGATCGTTTGTAGTGTGTACACACGATCCGATCTGATATCTTATACAATATCATACGGTATCGTATTGTATGGGATCGCATAATGGGGGTGATTCCGAGTTGTTCGCTCGCTAGCTGCTTTTAGCAGCATTGCATACGCTAAGCCGCCGCCCTCTGGGAGTGTATCTTAGCTTAGCAGAATTGCGAATGAAAGATTAGCAGAATTGCGAATAGAAATTTCTTAGCAGTTTCTGAGTAGCTCGAGACTTACTCAAGGATTGTGCTCAGATCAGGCCGTTTCGTTCCTGGTTTGACGTCACACACACGCCCAGCTTTCGGCCAGCCACTCCCCCGTTTCTCCAGACACTACCGCGTTTTTCCCTGACACGCCTGCGTTTTTCCGCACACTCCCAGAAAACGGCCAGTTTCCGCCCAGAAACACCCACTTCCTGTCAATCATTCACCGATCACTACAACAATGTAATTTCTTAGTTCGGACGTGAGTAAATTTACTAAGTTTTGTGCTAAAATACTTACCGCATGCGCACTGCGAACCATGCGCATGCGCATTTTTGCCTTAATCGCTCCGTTGCGAAAATCGGCAACGAGTGAACAACTAGGAATGACCCCCAATGTGTACATAGCATAAGTTTTATTGATCAGAAGGTGAAGTTGCCTTCTGTTGCCCACCAAGTTCTGGTGGACGTTAAAGAGCTTTCTCTGACGTCCTAGTGGATGCTGGGAACTCCGAAAGGACCATGGGGAATAGCGGCTCCGCAGGAGACTGGGCACAACTAAAGAAAGCTTTTAGGTCACCTGGTGTGCACTGGCTCCTCCCACTATGACCCTCCTCCAAGCCTCAGTTAGATTTTGTGCCCGGCCGAGGTTGGATGCACACTAGGGGCTCTCCTGAGCTTCTAAAAAGAAAGTATATAATTATGTTTTTTATTTTACAGTGAGACCTGCTGGCAACAGGCTCACTGCAGCGAGGGACTAAGGGGAGAAGAAGCGAACCTACCTGCTTGCAGCTAGCTTGGGCTTCTTAGGCTACTGGACACCATTAGCTCCAGAGGGATCGACCGCATGAAACTGGCCTTGGTGTTCGGTCCCGGAGCCGCGCCGCCGTCCCCCTTACAGAGCCAGAAGCAAGAAGAGGTCCGGAAAATCGGCGGCAGAAGACATCAGTCTTCACCAAGGTAGCGCACAGCACTGCAGCTGTGCGCCATTGCTCCTCATACACACTTCACACTCCGGTCACTGAGGGTGCAGGGCGCTAGGGGGGGGGGGGGCGCCCTGAGCAGCAATAAAAACACCTTGGCTGGCAAAAATACCACAATATATAGCCCCAGAGGCTATATATGTGATAATTACCCCTGCCAGAATCCATAAAAAAGCGGGAGAATAGTCCGCGAAAAAGGGGCGGAGCTATCTCCTTCAGCACACTGGCGCCATTTCTCCCTCACAGCTCCGCTGGAAGGAAGCTTACTGGCTCTCCCCTGCAGTCTACACTACAGAAAAGGGTAAAAAAGAGAGGGGGGGGGCACTAAATTTAGGCGCAGTATATATAACAGCAGCTATAAGGGACATAATTCAGTTAGTCCCTGCATTATATAGCACTCTGGTGTGTGCTGGCATACTCTCACTCTGTCTCCCCAAAGGGCTTTTGTGGGGACTGTCCTCTGTTAGAGCATTCCCTGTGTGTGTGCGGTGTGTCGGTACGGCTGTGTCGACATGTTTGATGAGGATAATGATGTGGAGGCGGAGCAGATGCCTATAGAAGGGATGTCACCCCCTGCGGGGCAGACACCTGAGTGGATGGACTTATGGAAGGAATTGCGTGCACGTGTCGACTCCTTACACAAAAAATTTGACGACATGCCAAATGCGGGACAGCCGGCTTCTCAGCTCGTGCCTGTCCAGGCGTCTCAAAGGCCATCGGGGGCTCTAAAACGCCCGCTACCTCAGATGGCAGACGCGGATGTCGACACGGATACTGACACCAGTGTCGACGACGATGAGTCTAGTCTAATGTCCACTAAGGCCATTCGTTGCATGATTGAAGCAATGAAAGAGGTGTTACAAATTTCTGATATAAACCCAGGTACCACTAAAAAGGGTATTATGTTTGGGGAGAAAAAACTACCCGTAGTTTTTCCCCCATCAGAAGAATTAAATGAAGTGTGTGAAGAAGCGTGGGCTTTCCCTGATAAAAGATTGGTAATCTCTAAGAAGTTACTAATGGCGTTCCCTTTCCCGCCAGAGGATAGGTCACGTTGGGAGACACCCCCTAGGGTGGATAAAGCGCTCACACGTTTGTCTAAAAAGGTGGCACTACCGTCTCCGGATACGGCCGCCCTCAAGGAACCTGCTGATAGAAAGCAGGAGGCGATCCTCAAGTCTGTATATACACACTCAGGCATTATACTTAGACCAGCTATTGCGTCAGCATGGATGTGCAGTGCTGCCGCTGCGTGGTCAGATTCCCTGTCAGAAAACATTGACACCCTAGACAGGGACACTATTCTGCTAACCATAGAGCATATAAAAGACTCAGTCTTATACATGAGAGATGCACAGAGGGAGATCTGCCGGCTGGCATCTAAAATAAGTGCATTGTCCATTTCTGCTAGGAGAGGCTTATGGACTTGCCAGTGGACAGGGGATGCAGATTCAAAAAGGCAAGTTTTGCCTTATAAGGGTGAGGAGTTATTTGGGGATGGTCTCTCGGACCTAGTTTCCACAGCAACTGCTGGGAAGTCAGCATTTTTACCCCATGTTCCCTCACAGCCTAAAAAGGCGCCGTTTTATCAGGTACAGTCCTTTCGGACTCAGAAAAACAGGCGTGGAAAAGGCGGGTCCTTTCTGTCCAGAGGCAGAGGTAGGGGAAAAAGGCTGCAACAAACAGCAGGTTCCCAGGAGCAAAAGTCCTCCCCCGCTTCTTCCAAGTCCGCCGCATGACGGTGGGGCTCCACAGGCGGAGCCAGGTACGGTGGGGGGCCGCCTCAAAAATTTCAGCGATCAGTGGGCTCGCTCACAGGTGGATCCCTGGATCCTGCAAATAGTATCTCAAGGGTACAAACTGGAATTCGAGGCGTCTCCACCCCACCGGTTCCTAAAATCTGCCTTGCCGATTACTCCTTCAGACAGGGAGGCTGTGCTAGCGGCAATTCACAAGCTGTATTCCCAGCAGGTGATAATCAAGGTGCCCCTACTTCAACAAGGACGGGGTTACTATTCCACACTGTTTGTGGTACCGAAACCGGACGGTTCGGTGAGACCCATTTTAAATTTGAAATCCTTGTACACATACATAAAAAAATTCAAGTTCAAGATGGAATCGCTCAGGGCGGTTATTGCAAGCCTGGACGAGGGGGATTACATGGTATCCCTGGACATCAAGGATGCTTACCTGCATGTCCCCATTTACTATCCTCACCAGGAGTACCTCAGATTTGTGGTACAGGATTGCCATTACCAATTCCAGACGCTGCCGTTTGGACTCTCCACGGCACCGAGGGTGTTTACCAAGGTAATGGCGGAAATGATGATACTCCTTCGAAGAAAGGGAGTTTTAATTATCCCGTACTTGGACGATCTCCTAATAAAGGCGAGGTCCAAGGAGCAGTTGTTGGTGGGAGTAGCACTATCTCAGGAGGTGCTACACCAGCACGGTTGGATTCTGAATATTCCAAAATCACAGCTGGTTCCGACGACACGTCTACTGTTCCTGGGTATGATTCTGGATACAGTCCAGAAAAAAGTGTTTCTCCCGGAGGAGAAAGCCAAGGAGCTGTCATCTCTAGTCAGAGACCTCCTGAAACCAAAACAGGTATCGGTGCATCACTGCACGCGGGTCCTGGGAAAGATGGTGGCTTCTTACGAAGCAATTCCTTTCGGCAGGTTCCATGCCAGAATCTTTCAGTGGGACCTGTTGGACCAATGGTCCGGATCGCATCTTCAGATGCATCGCCTAATAACCCTGTCTCCAAGAACCAGGGTGTCTCTGCTGTGGTGGCTGCAGAGTGCTCATCTTCTAGAGGGCCGCAGATTCGGCATACAGGACTGGGTCCTGGTGACCACGGATGCCAGCCTTCGAGGCTGGGGGGCAGTCGCACAGGGAAGAAACTTCCAAGGACTATGGTCGAGTCAGTAGACTTCCCTACACATAAATATTGTGGAACTAAGGGCCATTTACAATGCCCTAAGTCAGGCAAAATCCCTGCTTCTACACCAGCCGGTACTGATCCAGTCAGACAACATCACGGCAGTCGCCCATGTAAATCGACAGGGCGGCACAAGAAGCAGGATGGCAATGACAGAAGCCACAAGGATTCTCCGATGGGCGGAAAATCACGTACTAGCACTGTCAGCAGTGTTCATTCCGGGAGTGGACAACTGGGAAGCAGACTTTCTCAGCAGGCACGACCTCCACCCGGGAGAGTGGGGACTTCATCCAGAAGTCTTCACGCTGATTGTAAATCGATGGGAACGGCCACAGGTGGACATGATGGCGTCCCGCCTGAACAAAAAACTAGGGAGATATTGCGCCAGGTCAAGGGACCCTCAGGCGATAGCTGTGGATGCTCTAGTGACACCGTGGGTGTACCAGTCAGTTTATGTGTTCCCTCCTCTGCCTCTCATACCAAGGGTACTGAGAATAATAAGAAAACGAGGAGTAAGAACAATACTCGTGGTTCCGGATTGGCCAAGACGAGCGTGGTACCCGGAACTTCAAGAGATGATCTCAGAGGACCCATGGCCTCTGCCGCTCAGACAGGACCTGCTGCAGCAGGGGCCCTGTCTGTTCCAAGACTTACCGCGACTGCGTTTGACGGCATGGCGGTTGAACGCCGGATCCTGAAGGAAAAGGGCATTTCGGAGGAAGTCATTCCTACGCTGATTAAAGCCAGGAAAGATGTAACTGCAAAGCATTATCACCGCATATGGCGGAAATATGTTGCTTGGTGTGAGGCCAAAAAGGCCCCAACAGAGGAATTTCAACTAGGTCGATTTCTGCATTTCCTACAAGCAGGAGTGACTATGGGCCTGAAATTAGGCTCCATTAAGGTACAGATCTCGGCTCTGTCGATTTTCTTCCAGAAAGAACTAGCTTCACTACCTGAAGTTCAGACGTTTGTGAAAGGAGTGCTGCATATTCAGCCCCCGTTTGTGCCTCCAGTGGCACCTTGGGATCTCAATGTGGTGTTGAGTTTCTTAAAATCACATTGGTTTGAGCCACTTAAAACCGTGGATCTAAAATATCTCACGTGGAAAGTGGTCATGTTATTGGCCTTGGCTTCAGCCAGGCGTGTGTCAGAATTGGCAGCTTTGTCATGTAAAAGTCCTTATCTGATTTTCCATATGGATAGGGCGGAATTGAGGACTCGTCCTCAGTTTCTCCCTAAGGTGGTATCAGCTTTTCACTTGAACCAACCTATTGTGGTGCCTGCGGCTACTAGGGACTTGGAGGATTCCAAGTTACTGGACGTAGTCAGGGCCTTGAAAATTTATGTTTCCAGGACGGCTAGAGTCAGGAAAACTGACTCGCTATTTATCCTGTATGCACCCAACAAACTGGGTGCTCCTGCTTCTAAGCAGACTATTGCTCGCTGGATTTGTAGCACAATTCAGCTGGCGCATTCTGCGGCTGGACTGCCGCATCCTAAATCAGTAAAAGCCCATTCCACAAGGAAGGTGGGCTCATCTTGGGCGGCTGCCCGAGGGGTCTCGGCTTTACAACTTTGCCGAGCTGCTACTTGGTCAGGGGCAAACACGTTTGCAAAATTCTACAAATTTGATACCCTGGCTGAGGAGGACCTTGAGTTCTCTCATTCGGTGCTGCAGAGTCATCCGCACTCTCCCGCCCTTTTGGGAGCTTTGGTATAATCCCCATGGTCCTTTCGGAGTTCCCAGCATCCACTAGGACGTCAGAGAAAATAAGATTTTACTCACCGGTAAATCTATTTCTCGTAGTCCGTAGTGGATGCTGGGCGCCCGTCCCAAGTGCGGATTGTCTGCAATACTTGTACATAGTTATTGTTAACTAAAGGGTTATTGTTGAGCCATCTGTTCAGAGGCTCAGTTGTTTTCATACTGTTAAACTGGGTATAGTATCACGAGTTATACGGTGTGATTGGTGTGGCTGGTAAGAGTCTTACCCGGGATTCAAAATCCTTCCTTATTATGTCAGCTCGTCCGGGCACAGTGTCCTAACTGAGGCTTGGAGGAGGGTCATAGTGGGAGGAGCCAGTGCACACCAGGTGACCTAAAAGCTTTATTTAGTTGTGCCCAGTCTCCTGCGGAGCCGCTATTCCCCATGGTCCTTTCGGAGTTCCCAGCATCCACTACGGACTACGAGAAATAGATTTACCGGTGAGTAGAATCTTATTTTCTGGTAATATTTTCCCCTTATAAATCATCTCTAGGAATGTAATAATCAACAATAATAATATTACAGAGCTATTATAAGCCTTCAAGAACAATATTGCTGCTGCAGGGCTAGTTACCTGCATACTGACTATACTGCCAGCTACCTAAACCACTGTCTCAGCCAATATCATCACTGCAGTCTTCTCAGTCTTTCCTGCCCTTTAAAAGAGGTTGAAGAGCTCCTACAGCCAGGGCCGGTGCAAGGTTTCTCAGCACCCTAGGCAAACCATCTGCCTACTGCCCCCTCCACCTCCTACACCCCCCCCCCCCCCGCCCCCCCACACACACACCATTACCAACTGTCCAGTCCCCCAGGTGTAAAGCTGGCTTCCTAGAAGTTCCACAGCCATTTTCATCCTCCTCGGATGGGGAGGGGAGAGTGGGTCCGCCCCCTCAGGGCCCGCTGCTTAATGGAAGCGCCGGATATGTGTGTGTGTGTGTGTATATATATATATATACACATACATACACACACACCAAAGGTGCGGCACTCGGCGTAATAAACACAGTAGACAGATTACAAGGTAACTGAGGATAGTGGGAAAGCACTGAAACGTTGTTGTAATCTGTCTACTGTGTTTATTACGCCGAGTGCTGCACCTTTGAAGTATATTGAATTGTGACTGTGCGGGCACCAGCGGCTATTCTTTCTATTATCGGAGTGCCAGCCCTTTGGAACTAATATCTATAGCTATACAATATATATATATATATATATCTATCTATCTATCTATCATAAAGCAGTCCAAGGCACTCCTAGATCCGAAAGGTATGTTAAAACCTGTGACTAGCTGGTGCCCTCCAATGGTTACAGCAGGCACTGTGTCCAATAGTATATACTGCAGGGTCTGGCGGCACTCGCGGCGTAGAAATAAAGACAGCCTCCAAGTCTGATGTGCATCAACGTTTCAATGTCATAATAAAATTTTCGTCAGGATCCTGACGAAAATTTTATTATGACATTGAAATGTTGATGCACATCAGACTTGGAGGCTGTCTTTATTTCTACGCCACGAGTCCTGCCAGACCCTGCAGTATATACTGTGTATATATATATATATATATAATATACAATTTTTTTTTCAGCAAAGACATTTGCCCGCACTTGAAGGAGATGTTGTACTGTAGCACATATACACACAGACACACGCTCCCTTTCCCTGCTGTGTGCGTGTGTAAGGATTGTGCCCCCCCCCCCCCCCTCCATGAAAATACTGTGTTTGCCCCTAAGTATACATGCTGACAGCAACGGCAGTGGCGTTGGACCCCCACGCAGGTGCAGCTGGCGGCTGGCTGTCAGCTGCTGTCATCGGTAACAGCGGCAGCTGGCAAACTATGCACTAATGGGATGGTGCACCGTTCGCCTGCTCCTATTGATCCTCCTAGCACTCTCCTGGCCCTGGGTGCTCCTGCCATGCGGGAGACCAATCAAGGGGGGGAGCTGGTAACAAGATGAAGGGGGGAGGCAGCGGGTAACATGTCGGAGCGGGGCCCAATTGCCGGGGCGGGGGAGCTGGTGACAGGAGGGGGTGGGGGGGGGACTCGGGGAGGCAGCAGGTAACCTTAGGGGGGGGGGGGGGACTGCTGAGTGGTGACAAGATGCAGGAGCCGATCGCGGGGGTGGGAGCGCCGGAGCGGGTAACAAGAAGAGCGCCGCAGCGGGTAACTGTTTCGGGAGCCCAATCGCAGGGGGGATTGAGCACTGGAGCGGGCATCATGTGGGAGCCAATCGCGGGGGGAGCTGCAGTGCGTGCCAGCTCGTAATATGTGGGACTCGGGAGCAGCCTGAACATATCTATGCCGGGACTTCGGATGCTGCTGTCACGGAGGTGGGGGGCGGCAGGATTGCAGAAACAGGACTCACAGTGTCACTCACGTTGAACACAGACAGACTTGGTGGGCGCCCATGACATCCCTTGCTGCTCCTCGTCTCTAAAAGAATAGGAGGAGTTGGCTGTGCTGAGGCGAGGCAGAGTGATAAAGAAAGCATCCTCTCTTTCATTCACTGTGTCTGTGTAGTGCCGCCCTCCAGTGGTCGCCGCCCATAGGCAGCTGCCTAAAGCTGCCTAGTGGTAGCGCCGGCCCTGCCTACAGCTGGACATCGGAAAGGTGCTTGAGCTGAAACCTTTGTACCATACATCCAAAAACATTAGCTATTATGTCTTGCCCTAATTATAATGATGCTACTATATTTAACTTGTCCCTTAAACTCCTCAATCCAATGCGCTCAGATTTCAGTACTGAACAATTACAGCGTTTGTCAAGATTAATTACCTTTCTAATAGACATCAACAGGCCAAGGCCAAAGGTGAAGTTCTCAATCAAATCTTTTAAAACAAGCCATCCCAGGGAAGCCACTCTAATTTGACATTTACTGTATATCAATATAGTCTTAGGCAGTATTGAGGTGAAATATTGTGGCAGGTGATACAGTGATCTACCTAAGCTGCACAATTCCAGAGAATGTGTTTTGCTATTTAAAGCCAACTTCAACGTTCTTCATTGTGAACTCCAAAGCAGACAATGGCAAGGTTATTTTCACCTAACAACCATAAAGACTGCCTTACCTTCCCAGAAGATACTCTTTCATGTTTTCTAAAATGAACATTTTTATATATATATATATATATATAGTACTGTCCATAACCCAGAGAATCCCACAGGAACCAAGCTCAGGATAGACCAGCACACTATTCAGTCATGAGAAAATCTTTTTATATCAGTAAAATGCAAAGAATCCAATGCAAACATGCAGCACAAGTAGTGGGCACATGGCACTTTATTCTGTTGCACTGCAGGACGAGCAGTGCTTTGGCAATATGCTGAGCTTATTATTCCCCTGACGAAGGCATACGAAACGGCTGTTGGGATGTTGAGTATACTATTGCAAATTAGAGATGAGCGGGTTCGGTTTCTCTGAATCCGAACCCGCACGAACTTCATGTTTTTTTTCACGGGTCCGAGCGACTCGGATCTTCCCGCCTTGCTCGGTTAACCCGAGCGCGCCCGAACGTCATCATGACGCTGTAGGATTCTCGCGAGACTCGGATTCTATATAAGGAGCCGCGCGTCGCCGCCATTTTCACACGTGCATTGAGATTGATAGGGAGAGGACGTGGCTGGCGTCCTCTCCATTTAGATTAGAAGAGAGAGAGAGAGAGAGAGATTGACCTGATTTACTGGAGCTTAGGAGTACTGTAGAACTGTAGAGAGTGCAGAGTTTACTAGTGACTGACCACAGTGACCACCAGACAGTGCAGTTTTATTTAATATATCCGTTCTCTGCCTGAAAAAAACGATACACAGTGACTCAGTCACATACCATATCTGTGTGCACTGCTCAGCCCAGTGTGCTGCATCATCTATGTATATATCTGACTGTGCTCAGCTCACACATCTTATAATTGTGGGGGAGACTGGGGAGCACTGCAGTGCCAGTTATAGGTTATAGCAGGAGCCAGGAGTACATATTATTATTAAAATTAAACAGTGCACACTTTTGCTGCAGGAGTGCCACTGCCAGTGTGACTGACCAGTGACCTGACCACACTGACCACCAGTATAGTTAGTAGTATAGTATACTATATTGTGATTGCCTGAAAAAGTTAAACACTCGTCGTGTGACTTCACTTGTGTGGTGTTTTTTTTTTAATTCTATAAAAAACTCATTCTGCTGACAGACAGTGTCCAGCAGGTCCGTCATTATATAATATATACCTGTCCGGCTGCAGTAGTGATATATATATATTTTTTATATCATTATTTATCATCCAGTCGCAGCAGACACAGTACGGTAGTTCACGGCTGTAGCTACCTCTGTGTCGGCACTCGGCAGTCCGTCCATAATTGTATACCACCTACCCGTGTTTTTTTTTTCTTTCTTCTTTATACATACATACTACTACTACATCTCTTTATCAACCAGTCTATATTAGCAGCAGACACAGTACAGTACGGTAGTCCACGGCTGTAGCTACCTCTGTGTCGGCACTCGGCAGTCCGTCCATAATTGTATACCACCTACCCGTGGTTTTTTTTTTCTTTCTTCTTTATACATACATACTACTACTACTACATCTCTTTATCAACCAGTCTATATTAGCAGCAGACACAGTACAGTACGGTAGTCCACGGCTGTAGCTACCTCTGTGTCGGCACTGGGCAGTCCGTCCATAATTGTATACCACCTACCCGTGGTTTTTTTTTCTTTCTTCTTTATACATACATAGTACTACTACTACATCTCTTTATCAACCAGTCTATATTAGCAGCAGACACAGTACAGTACGGTAGTCCACGGCTGTAGCTACCTCTGTGTCGGCACTGGGCAGTCCGTCCATAATTGTATACCACCTACCCGTGGTTTTTTTTTCTTTCTTCTTTATACATACATACTACTACTACATCTCTTTATCAACCAGTCTATATTAGCAGCAGACACAGTACAGTACGGTAGTCCACGGCTGTAGCTACCTCTGTGTCGGCACTCCGTCCATAATTGTATACCACCTACCCGTGGTGTTGCTGGCGCTGGGGAGGAAATTGACAAGGAGGATTCTGATGGTGAGGTGGTTTGTTTAAGTCAGGCACCCGGGGAGACACCTGTTGTCCGTGGGACGAATATGGCCATTGACATGCCTGGTTAAAATACAAAAAAAATCACCTCTTCGGTGTGGAATTATTTCAACAGAAATGCGGACAACTGGTGTCAAACCGTGTGTTGCCTTTGTCAAGCTGTAATAAGTAGGGGTAAGGACGTTAACCACCTCGGAACATCCTCCCTTATACGTCACCTGCAGCGCATTCATAATAAGTCAGTGACAAGTTCAAAAACTTGGGCCGACAGCGGAAGCAGTCCACTGACCAGTAAATCCCTTCCTCTTGTAACCAAGCTCACGCAAACCACCCCACCAACTCCCTCAGTGTCAATTTCCTCCTTCCCCAGGAATGCCAATAGTCCTGCAGGCCATGTCACTGGCAATTCTGACGAGTCCTCTCCTGCCTGGGATTCCTCCGATACATCCTTGCGTGTAACGCCTACTGCTGCTGGCGCTGCTGTTGTTGCTGCTGGGAGTCGATGGTCATCCCAGAGGGGAAGTCGTAAGCCCACTTGTACTACTTCCAGTAAGCAATTGACTGTCCAACAGTCCTTTGCGAGGAAGATGAAATATCACAGCAGTCATCCTGTTGCAAAGCGGATAACTGAGTCCTTGACAACTATGTTGGTGTTAGACGTGCGTCCGGTATCCGCCGTTAGTTCACAGGGAACTAGACAATTTATTGAGGCAGTGTGCCCCCGTTACCAAATACCATCTAGGTTCCACTTCTGTAGGCAGGCGATACCGAGAATGTACACGGACGTCAGAAAAAGACTCACCAGTGTCCTAAAAAATGCAGTTGTACCCAATGTCCACTTAACCACGGACATGTGGACAAGTGGAGCAGGGCAGGGTCAGGACTATATGACTGTGACAGCCCACTGGGTAGATGTATGGACTCCCGCCGCAAGAACAGCAGCGGCGGCACCAGTAGCAGCATCTCGCAAACGCCAACTCTTTCCTAGGCAGGCTACGCTTTGTATCACCGCTTTCCAGAATACGCACACAGCTAAAAACCTCTTACGGCAACTGAGGAAGATCATCGCAGAATGGCTTACCCCAATTGGACTCTCCTGTGGATTTGTGGCATCGGATAATGCCAGCAATATTGTGTGTGCATTAAATATGGGCAAATTCCAGCACGTCCCATGTTTTGCACATACCTTGAATTTGGTAGTGCAGAATTTTTTTAAAAACGACAGGGGCGTGCAAGAGATGCTGTCGGTGGCCAGAAGAATTGTGGGACACTTTCGGCGTACAGGCACCACGTACAGAAGACTGGAGCACCACCAAAAACTACTGAACCTGCCCTGCCATCATCTGAAGCAAGAAGTGGTAACGAGGTGGAATTCAACCCTCTATATGCTTCAGAGGTTGGAGGAGCAGCAAAAGGCCATTCAAGCCTATACAATTGAGCACGATATAGGAGGTGGAATGCACCTGTCTCAAGTGCAGTGGAGAATGATTTCAACGTTGTGCAAGGTTCTGATGCCCTTTGAACTTGCCACACGTGAAGTCAGTTCAGACACTGCCAGCCTGAGTCAGGTCATTCCCCTCATCAGGCTTTTGCAGAAGAAGCTGGAGGCATTGAAGAAGGAGCTAAAAGGGAGCGATTCCGCTAGGCATGTGGGACTTGTGGATGCAGCCCTTAATTCGCTTAACAAGGATTCACGGGTGGTCAATCTGTTGAAATCAGAGCACTACATTTTGGCCACCGTGCTCGATCCTAGATTTAAAACCTACCTTGGATCTCTCTTTCCGGCAGACACAAGTCTGCTGGGGTGCAAAGACCTGCTGGTGACAAAATTGTCAAGTCAAGCGGAACGCGACCTGTCAACATCTCCTCCTTCACATTCTCCCGCAACTGGGGGTGCGAGGAAAAGGCTCAGAATTCCGAGCCCACCCGCTGGCGGTGATGCAGGGCAGTCTGGAGCGACTGCTGATGCTGACATCTGGTCCGGACTGAAGGACCTGACAACGATTACGGACATGTCGTCTACTGTCACTGCATATGATTCTCTCAACATTGAAAGAATGGTGGAGGATTATATGAGTGACCGCATCCAAGTAGGCACGTCAGACAGTCCGTACTTATACTGGCAGGAAAAAGAGGCAATTTGGAGGCCCTTGCACAAACTGGCTTTATTCTACCTAAGTTGCCCTCCCACAAGTGTGTACTCCGAAAGAGTGTTTAGTGCCGCCGCTCACCTTGTCAGCAATCGGCGTACGAGGTTACATCCAGAAAATGTGGAGAAGATGATGTTCATTAAAATGAATTATAATCAATTCCTCCGCGGAGACATTGACCAGCAGCAATTGCCTCCACAAAGTACACAGGGAGCTGAGATGGTGGATTCCAGTGGGGACGAATTGATAATCTGTGAGGAGGGGGATGTACACGGTGATATATCGGAGGATGATGATGAGGTGGACATCTTGCCTCTGTAGAGCCAGTTTGTGCAAGGAGAGATTAATTGCTTCTTTTTTGGTGGGGGTCCAAACCAACCCGTCATATCAGTCACAGTCGTGTGGCAGACCCTGTCACTGAAATGATGGGTTGGTTAAAGTGTGCATGTCCTGTTTATACAACATAAGGGTGGGTGGGAGGGCCCAAGGACAATTCCATCTTGCACCTCTTTTTTCTTTTATTTTTCTTTGCGTCATGTGCTGTTTGGGGAGGGTTTTTTGGAAGGGACATCCTGCGTGACACTGCAGTGCCACTCCTAGATGGGCCCGGTGTTTGTGTCGGCCACTAGGGTCGCTAATCTTACTCACACAGCTACCTCATTGCGCCTCTTTTTTTCTTTGCGTCATGTGCTGTTTGGGGAGGGTTTTTTGGAAGGGACATCCTGCGTGACACTGCAGTGCCACTCCTAGATGGGCCAGGTGTTTGTGTCGGGCACTTGGGTCGCTGAGCTTAGTCACACAGCTACCTCATTGCACCTCTTTTTTTCTTTGCGTCATGTGCTGTTTGGGGAGTGTTTTTTGGAAGGGCCATCCTGCGTGACACTGCAGTGCCACTCCTAGATGGGCCAGGTGTTTGTGTCGGCCACTAGGGTCGCTTAGCTTAGTCATCCAGCGACCTCGGTGCAAATTTTAGGACTAAAAATAATATTGTGAGGTGTGAGGTATTCAGAATAGACTGAAAATGAGTGGAAATTATGGTTTTTGAGGTTAATAATAATATGGGATCAAAATGACCCCCAAATTCTATGATTTAAGCTGTTTTTTAGGGTTTTTTGAAAAAAACACCCGAATCCAAAACACACCCGAATCCGACAAAAAAAATTCGGTGAGGTTTTGCCAAAACGCGGTCGAACCCAAAACACGGCCGCGGAACCGAACCCAAAACCAAAACACAAAACCCGAAAAATTTCAGGCGCTCATCTCTATTGCAAATCACAGTTTGCTGCTAAAAATACTTGTGCTGCATGTTTGCATTGGATTCTTTGCACTTTACTGATATAAAAAGATGAAGCTTGGTTCCTGTGGGATTCTCTGGTTTATGGACAGTACTGTATTATTCATCTGACCTGGCACCTATACACTGACTTGGAAGTGTGCTGTGGCTCTTTTCGTGGAAATTTATATTTATATATATATATATATATATATATATATATACAGAAGCAGGAATCAGCGGCACTCAGCAGGCTAGGTATTGGATTAAATAACCTTTAATTCGGTCCTACGCCGTTTCGGGGACGACACCCCGTCTTCAGGGACAAATCATACACAAGTGCAACAACACAAACAAACCATATATACCCTTCCTAATGAACACTCATTACAGGGATTCAACTCACCTGTCCGGGCGCCGGCGGAGCCGTCACGTGCTGCTGCGAGCTGTCACCGTCGCGGGGTACTGACGTCACTGTAGTGCGTCGGTCAGGAGGCCAATCACGGGCATATGAATCCCGTTGCTAGGTAACCCCTGACGTCAGTGCACTGTGAGTATAGCACATAGTGAAGGGAAACGTCATCCGCGATACCGCCTGTCAGGGGTTACCTAGGGTTACCTAGCAGGGGAGCCTGACTCCCCTGTGACCATACTTTGCGGTGCAGTCTGCTTCTCCAGTGTTAACTCTATGCGGTGCAGTCTGCTTCTCCTGTGTTAACCCTCTACGGTGCAGCCTGCCTCCCCTGTGATAACTCTTTGCAGTGCAGCCTGCCTCTCCTGTGATAACTCTCTGTGGTGCAGTCCGACTCACCTGCTGTTGCACCTTGTGTCGGCAGAGTACATGCTTTGGCTAACAGTAGCTATTCTCCAGTGGAACTCTGTTCACGTGGTTCCCAGTATCCCACAGTATAGCTAAGTGCTATTCCTGTGATCCCTAGCATCACTCCTATATTTCTTCATCGTTCTCAAGCATCACTAAATACCCATAACTACTCTTTCAAGTACTGGTCTCAAACCAGTTGAAGTCCAGAGACTCTCTTCACGTTTATTGTTTAGTTGTTCCTTTGATGACTTTTATTATTTAATAAAAACCTTAAAGTCACCTCCAGTTGTCGTGGTCACGCCTTCGGGCATTGGTGCTGCAGCTCCTGCTCATGTCTTGGAGTCCCATCATACCTCCTAAGTTTCAGTACCCGTCAGCCCCTACAACTGAGGCTTCCCGCTACCAACACCAGCCCTCAGTTGTGACATGTCTATTTTAATATCTTGCAATTTGAGTAAGTAAGCTGGGTAGGCAATCCATAGCCTTACTTAGACATGCAGATATATAACAGCTTTGATGCAGATGCAAATTGTATTAAGAAAAATCTCCAAGCAATAAATAGTCATACCGTTTATGTGCTGAATGCCGAATCTGCTGCCTGTTCCATTCCCACACCTTCAGTTCTGGTAACTGCCCACGTGCCTATTTCAATCAGACAAGCAGTTATTAGTGTGTGTCCTTCATGATCTTCTTACTCTCCAGTGTGGTTATCATTGGTGGTGGTGTATTGGCATCTGTTCATCCTGCAGGACGTAATAGTACAGAGCATAGACTGCCTATATCAATTAATATTGAGTGCTGATAAAAAAAATTAGCTCATCACCTAACATGCACAACACCTATCTGCTGAATTACTTTAATAATAAAAAACTTTCACACATCAGCGCCCCCTGCTTCCACACGCCCCCACCAATCTGCAAAGCACATAACTGATTTTAAAACAGTATCCCTTCAATTCAAACATGTGCAGGTCCAATTTGTACTACTGAGCCTCAATGTGATGATATGCTTAGCATGCGGTGCAAACAGTATCTGCCTGTCTGGTGTGACAACTGGATGAAGACCCAGGCCTGCAGAGGAGGATGTACTGTAAGAGAGACAGAAGGGGTGAGAATAGTATGAAACTGAGGAACAGAGGGCAGAAAAGTAGTAGAGACAGGCGCAAATGGGCAGGAGAGAGGGGATAAAAGAGCAAGACAGAAGAGCACAGAAAGAAAGAGAGACAGGAAGAGAAAAAGAAAAAGGTAAACAGTAAATGAGAAAAGATCAAATGTATTAGGCGTCAGAGTGATTTCACGAGGTAGCCGTTTTAAAGTGGCAACTAGTTTGATGGCAAAAGCATCCTGGTTTACTTTAGCACTAATTGTCTCTTTAAATACAGTGGGGTAAATTTACTAAGATTCGTATTTTCCCGTTTCAGGTCAAAGTTCAATCACGAATGACATCGAAAGTGTAAAACTGCAACTTTTTGAATTTGTTACGATGGATTTACTAAGCTGTCGTATTCGGGTTTTTCTTTTCTTCCGATGTCGATGTCATTCGTGTTTTTTTTGTGTTTTTTACGGCAGTGATTAGCAAAACACTGCCGACTTTTTTACAATTAATCTCGGCCGGATCTGTGTGATCCGTGCTGGGGTTCTATTTTTTTTTTTTTTTTTTAATTAAACACTGTAAAATTTAAAAAAAAAATTGCGTGGGGTCCCCCCTCCTAAGCATAACCAGCCTCGGGCTCTTTGAGCCGATCCTGGTTGCCGAAATATGGGAAAAAAATTGACAGGGGTTCCCCCATATTTAAGCAACCAGCATCGGGCTCTGCGCCTGGTCCTGGTTCCAAAAATACGGGGGACAAAAAGAGTAGGGGTCCCCCGTATTTTTAAAACCAGCACCGGGCTCCACTAGCTGGACAGATAATGCCACAGCCGGGGGTCACTTTTATATAGTGCCCTGCGGCCGTGGCATCAAAAATCCAACTAGTCACCCCTGGCCGGGGTACCCTGGGGGAGTGGGGACCCCTTCAATCAAGGGGTCCCCCCCCCCAGCCACCCAAGGGCCAGGGGTGAAGCCCGAGGCTGTCCCCCCCCATCCAATGGGCTGCGGATGGGGAGGCTGATAGCCTTTGTTGTAAAAGAAAAGATATTGTTTTTAGTAGCAGTACTACAAGGCCCAGCAAGCCTCCCCCGCATGCTGGTACTTGGAGAACCACAAGTACCAGCATGCGACGGAAAAACGGGCCCGCTGGTACCTGTAGTACTACTACTAAAAAAATACCCAAAAAAAGACAAGACACACACACCGTGAAAGTATAATTTTATTACATACATACACACATACATACATACTTACCTTAAGTTCCCACGCAGGTCGGTCCTCTTCTCCAGTAGAATCCAAGGGGTACCTGTTGAAGAAATTATACTCACGAGATCCAGGGGTCCAGGCTCCTCGGGAAATCCAGGGGTAATCCACGTACTTGAAAAAAAAAAAAAAACCGGTGTCCCGACCACGAACTGAAAGGGGACCCATGTTTGCACATGGGTCACCTTTCCACGAATGCCAGAAACCCACTTTGACTTCTGTCTAAGTGGGTTTCTTCAGCCAATCAGGGAGCGCCACGTTGTAGCACTCTCCTGATCAGCTGTGTGCTCCTGTCCTCACTGACAGGCAGCACACGGCAGTGTTACAATGTAGCGCCTATGCGCTCCATTGTAACCAATGCTGGGAACTTTCTTGCTCAGCGGTGACGTCACTTTAGGTCAACCGCAGGGCAGAAAGTTCCCATCATTGGTTACAATGTAGCGCATAGGCGCTACATTGTAACACTGCCGTGTGCTGCCTGTCAGTGAGGACAGGAGCACACAGCTGATCAGGAGAGTGCTACAACGTGGCGCTCCCTGATTGGCTGAAGAAACCCACTTAGACAGAAGTCAAAGTGGGTTTCTGGCATTCGTGGAAAGGTGACCCATGTGCAAACATGGGTCCCCTTTCAGTTCGTGGTCGGGACACCGTTTTTTTTTTTTTTTTCAAGTACGTGGATTACCCCTGGATTTCCCGAGGAGCCTGGACCCCTGGATCTCGTGAGTATAATTTCTTCAACAGGTACCCCTTGGATTCTACTGGAGAAGAGGACCGACCTGCGTGGGAACTTAAGGTAAGTATGTATGTATGTGTGTATGTATGTAATAAAATTATACTTTCACGGTGTGTGTGTCTTGTCTTTTTTTGGGTATTTTTTTAGTAGTAGTACTACAGGTACCAGCGGGCCCGTTTTTCCGTCGCATGCTGGTACTTGTGGTTCTCCAAGTACCAGCATGCGGGGGAGGCTTGCTGGGCCTTGTAGTACTGCTACTAAAAACAATATCTTTTCTTTTACAACAAAGGCTATCAGCCTCCCCATCCGCAGCCCATTGGATGGGGGGGGGGACAGCCTCGGGCTTCACCCCTGGCCCTTGGGTGGCTGGGGGGGGGGGACCCCTTGATTGAAGGGGTCCCCACTCCCCCAGGGTACCCCGGCCAGGAGTGACTAGTTGGATTTTTGATGCCACGGCCGCAGGGCACTATATAAAAGTGACCCCCGGCTGTGGCATTATCTGTCCAGCTAGTGGAGCCCGGTGCTGGTTTTAAAAATACGGGGGACCCCTACTCTTTTTGTCCCCCGTATTTTTGGGACCAGGACCAGGCGCAGAGCCCGATGCTGGTTGCTTAAATATGGGGGAACCCCTGTCATTTTTTTCCCCATATTTCTGCAACCAGGATCGGCTCAAAGAGCCCGAGGCTGGTTATGCTTAGGAGGGGGGACCCCACGCAATTTTTTTTTTAAAAATAAGCACTTTACCACCCCTTCCCACTGATATACATGCACGGATCTCATGGATCCGTGCATGCCTATCCAATCACGAATAAAAAAAAAAGGTCTGTTTTTTTTTAGCACTTTTTTACGAGTTGTAATTTTTCACGGCAGTGTTTGTTTGTTTTTTGCTTTGCACTTCTTAGTAAATGACCGAGATTCATACTTAAACAGCCGCGTTTTGACCGATGGTGTATACATTCGTAATTTTTTACTTGGACTTGCAAAAAATTACGAATGCCCTCATCTCTGCCGTGATTAGTGTTTAGTAAATTACCGAGATGACACTTTGATGAAAAAACGGCATCTCAGTCAAAATCGGGAGCTTAGTAAATTTCCCCCAGTGTCTGTCTCACCAGAATTGCAATGGGACCAGCAAATCTGAGCCTATTACACTTGCACAGGGTGTGAGAGATCGAGTAAGAGGGGGATAGAAAAGAAGGGAAAATTAGTGGGGTTCTGAAGAAAGAGAGGAGGAGAGAAAAAGAGAAAACCCTGTGGGTTTTTAGTTTAACTTACTGAACTCCTCCCAGTATGTTTTTTAGTCGGTGTGTGTGCCCTAAATGTCCAGGCATGCTGGTACTTGTGGTTTTATAATTTCCATCATGTTGGGGCATGATAGCTAGAACCCGAGGTCCACTTGTAAAAATCAATATTATTTAACTCTTTAATGACTATTACCTCTGCTTCCAAAGCACAGGGGGTGCAGAAAAGAGTCCTGCTGGCTGCCAATCAGAGGTTCCATGGAGGATCCTGCATATGGCAGGTAAGCTTAATCCAATTATAATGATTTTTGCCCTACTGTGTCGGCTGGCAACAAAATTCACAATTTTTTGTCACTGAAAGCTTCCTCATGTGAATTGCAAAAGTATTATGGCAGTGGAATACATACTAAATGTTAGCGGTCATTTGACTGACCGCGGCATCCCAACACCGAAAATGCAGACATCGGAGGGGGTAAGTAATTCTACCCCTCTGTCCCCTACCCTAACCCTAATTCTTGGGGTGTGGAAGCCAGGGCAAACTCTCCGGGGGTATTGGCTACAGCTAACCCTGGGCGGTGGTGGCTATGGCTAACACCAGCCCCCGCTAATGCCTAACTGTCACGACCACCGGCCAATTCTCCAGATACGCCAATCCGAGAATCGCCGGGTCATGGTTCATCATAGACAAATCAACCATATCACATACATCAGTGCCTATATCATGCCCATCAATTCCTGAGCCTGATAAGATTTCTACTTTCATTGCTAAATGGAAAGGAGACAGTCCATTTTCAAAAGAAATACTTTCTGATTAATTTCCCAGGGTTTCCTCATTGGCTCCCTCCCCCAGGGCAGTGTCTGAGCTTGCAACTTCTACAGGGTGGGAGGGGGCGGAGGGGGATCTCTGGCTTTTGAGCCATCCTCCACAGTTGCTGGGGTTAAATCACTTCTCATTAGCTGATCAGGGTGAGGGAAGAACGTTTGTGTTTCACTGCCCCTTATGGTGGGTACACACTGATAGATATATCTGCAGATCAACTGATTTGCAGATATATCTATGGACGGATCGGGCAGTGTGCTGTGCATGCACACTGCCCGATCCGTCGGGTACTGACGTCATGAACTGGGCGGGTGTGTACACACGCCCGCCCAGTTCAGCTGTCAATCACCACCGGCTGCCGCAGCTTGTGTACGGGCGGTTGGCTGGTCGCCCGTACACACACAGCGATGCGCCAATATATTGGTAGATATATTGGCAGATGGCTGTGCTGCGGGGCTGACGCGATATGTCTGTGAACGACGGAGTTCACAGACATATCGCCCGTACACACTGGCCGATGGACCCACAATATATCGGCCGTTCAATAGAACGGACGATATATCGGACAGTGTGTACGGGCCTTTAGACTAGTCTTTGTGCTAGCAAATTGTACAGCAGAGGAGGGGGTGGAGGGGAATCACCTTCTGGTGAAACAGGACCCCTTCAGGCAGAGCTCCTGGTTGTGACAGCTAATACATTGCTACATACAGTATTTCACTCAACCCTTTATATTGGTACATTTACAATTTGACCCACTTCGGTCTGACCCATTCTTTCCCTGTAGAACTGCAAAGGGTTATTGTCTCGCACACAAACATTGCCATCACTTTGCAAATCACAAACATTTGTACTCATGTTGGGTTGGTCAGCAGGGGTTACTTGGGGAAAAGCAGGGTTAGATTGTACCATTGCATCCTTAACAACATCACTCTAAGTTATATATGCAGTGTGCATCTTTCCCAAATCAGTCCCCATCAGTACGGTAGCAGGTAAATTGTCCAGCACCCCAACATCCTGAATGCCTCTCCCAACTCCCCAGTCCAGGTACACCCAAGCCATAGGCACCTCTGGGTGCAGCCCGTCCACTTCCCTTACAGCAATAGTCTTTCCTGGAATAATGCTCTCTGGGTCCACTAGGGCTGGATGCACCAGTGTCAGGTCCGCCCCAGAGTCCAGTAACCCAAGTGTTAATTGCGTTCCTACATTAACTGCTTGCAGGTTACCTCTGTGCCGATCCGGGAGTCCTTCCACACACAGGACAGCGGGCATATGTTTCTCTGCTGGGCCCTCCACAGGAGATTTCTTCTTTTTGGGGCAAGTAAAACTGATGTGCCCCACTACACCAGAATTAAGACACCTGCAGCCAGTTGCCACAACAGGTTCCCCCCCCCCCCTTCACCCCAACAAGTTTAGCTGGAAAAGACTGCGGGGGTGATCCTGCGGGTCTCTGTCCTCTCCACCCTTCTTGCCCTGGCGCTCCTCAGCTCTTACTTGCCACAGAAGCCCTGGTGCTGGTGTATTGGCCTGTCAGGGTGGCAGCCTCTACAGATGGCTTGGGGTTCCGATCCAGGACCCACTCTTTGACCTCAGCTGGGCAGAGTGGGATTAACTGCTCCTGGAGTGTGAGCTCTTTCAGTTTATCATAGTCCTTTACTTGCAAGCCCTAAACCCATTGATGCAACAGGGTTGACAATAGCGCTAACAGTCCCACATAGGTATCCGAGGGACTGTGCTTTGAGTCTCTGAACTTCTGTCGGTAAGCCTGAGGGGTGATGTTGAAAAGCTTTAACAAAGCTTTATTAATAGCAGCATAATCACCATCCAGCTCCTGGGGAAGGTCTGTGAACGCTTCCAAGGCTTTTCCCCCTGAGCCCAGGGGATAAATAGCTTGCCCATTGACTGAAGTCCAGTGCAAACTGCCGGCAAATTTTTTCAAAACTCCTGAAGAAAGTATCCAGGTCACCATCTTTCTCCAACACCGGAAATTAATCATGCTGGGGCTTTTTCCCACCCGAGTCAAGAACAGCACTCTGGCCTCTGAGCCTCGCCAGCTCCAGCTGGTACGCATGTTTTGCGCTCTGCAGCCTCAGACTCTCATTCGGCTTTGTGCTCTGCAGCTTCTCGTTCGGCTTTGCGCTTTGCAGCTACAGCCTCTCGGTACTGCTGTATCAGCTGTAGAGGTGACAAATCATCTGTATCCCTCCTACATTTGAGGGCAGTTTGCAAATACTGGTCCAAGGCACTATTGTCACTGGAACTAGTAGAGGGATCCGACCTCTGCCTAGCAACGGTACTAGTATCTGTTGTAACATCCAGGGACGGAGGATTTCCCGCAACAGCATTTGTCTCAGTCTGATCCCTTTCCACATCCTGCCTCTGGTCGGCTTCTTGGAGTGCTTGGACCAGCTGATCCTTGGTCTTGTTGGTGCTGGCAATCCCTCTGTCTTTGCACAGCTCTGCAAGGACATCCTTCCTCGTTTGCTTATACTTGGACATCTTGGACCTCACTTTTTGCCAAATAAACAGACAGAAAAGAAAAATGAGAGAAGGGGAGGGGAACGGAAATTGCCTTTCACGCAGTGGCGGAAGTCCAGGAGGCAATGGAGTCGGTTGCCGCCGGGCTCCAGCAGTGACGGGGGCACCTTCTCCATTGCCTCTGACAGTGCAGCTGTCCGCCTGCGGCTCCTGTCTCTCGCATGACACGCCGGCTCCCGCCCCCTGACAAGTGCGGCTGGCCGGCTCCCGCATAATGATTCCACGTCTGGCCGGCTCCCGGCCCCCCTTCCCCCTGATGACGCAGCTGCCCAACTCCCCCTTCACCCCTGATGGCGCAGCTGCCCAGCTCCGTCTTCACAACGGCTGGCCGGCTCCCGCCCCACAGGGTAGCTGGCCGGCTCCCGCCTCACAGCACAGCTGGCCGGCTTCGGCTACTTCCCCTCAGCGCCACTGCCCGACTCCTACATGCTGACACCTGCCAATGGTGAGGACTAAGCTGTAACTGATGAAGGAGAGTGTGAGGGCTGGGACAGTGTCAATGTGGCTGTGTATGTGTGTACTTGTATAGGTGGGTGTGTGTATATGTGGCTGTGAGTATGTAGCTATGTGGCTGTGTGTGTGTATATGTGGTTATTTGTGTATAAGTGATATAGTGTGTGTGTGTGTGTGTGTGTGTATATATGGGTGTGTGTATATGGGTGTGTGTATATGTGGTTGGGTGTGTATTTGTATATATATATATGAGTGTGTGTATTTGTGGCTGTGTGTGTATACCATAACTGGGCCAGGGGAAGGGGGGATATTTTTTTTTGCCTCCGGGCGTCTGGCATTAACTTACGCCCCTGCTTTCACGGTGTGACTTTTAAAATGATTATAAAGCTCTGAGTTCTGGTTCTGGCGAAGTGGGTTTTTCCCTCAAGGAATTATTCCCAAATTTGTTAAAGTTCTTATAAAGAAAACAATTAAGGGAATTAAAGGGTTCTGAGATGTTTTTCACTAAAACTGCTCCAACAGCTCTTTAATACTTTTGAGTGATAATAAAATAATGTGAAAAGGGTGTGAAAACACAGTTTTTCAAATTTTTTCAGTAAAAATAATGTTAATATATATGGCCATATGTATTCACCTCTAAAGCTAATTAGTGCTTTGTTCTCTACTCATGCATATCTATACATATAATAAAATTGTAAGGGTTGTGTGTGGGTTTTTTTTTTTAGAAATATACTTCTTGGGACTGTTTATAAACTATGCTATGGACTAGAAGGAAAATAAAATTTGAGTTTTTGTCTGTTTGTTTCCGCATTACGCAAAAACTACTGGATGAATTTGGATGTTCTCACTATTGTATAGCTAAATGACCTAGGGAGAAAGTGAGGTATGTTTGAACTTGATGTGACATGTGAGATAGAAGCATACTTACCGACTTCTGGGCTGCTCTCTCCGGGAGAGAGCAGCCCGTCGGCTCAGCAGGGGGGGCTGGCAGTCAGGTGACGTGCAAGGGGGGTGGGCCGGAGGCGGAACGGGTGCGGGTCGGGGGCGGAGCGGGGCGTGGCTTCTGGATCGCATCATTTAAGCCACCACCACCCCCCACCCCCCCGCTGTGTAATGCCGCGATTACCGGCATTATACAGCAGGGGGCGTGGTTACGATGACGCGATTCAACAAGAATCGCGTCATCGCCTGCCCGGACCGCCCACTTTACTCGTTAAGTGGGCGGCGGGCAGGGGGTGACCCTCGTAAATCGGGAGACTTGCCTGCTCTTCCGGGGGGCCGGGAGGGTCACCCGTTTTTCGGGAGCCTCCCGGCCATTCCGGGAGGATAGGCAAGTATGGATAGAAGCAATAAAGCATAAAACAGACACTTGACACTTGGCGCACTGAAAGTTGGTGTTCTGATCATGCTTCTGCGGTACTTGACTTTGCCCAAGTTATGCAACAGAACCCGACTTAAACTGACTGCTCTGCAGAGGATCCCAATTGAAGCAGAGATTCTAATGGGGTGTTGCACAGGTGAAAATGTGTTTATACCATGTATACCCCTTATCACCAACAAATTTTCTTTTTAATTCAAGCTCCTGCAGTTTCCTGTAAGTATCTGCTTTGCTATTACAATCAACAAGTGTAAGGGGCAACCGCTCAGGACTGCAGGCATAGATCTCAGGACCATCTGCTTCTCCCATGGAAAGCTTTACGTGGCTTGCTTACGATTTAGTAGCTCCAAGCATCTTTTTGTGTTAGTCCCTGAAGGAAAAACTGCAAATATTGTTTACAAAGAAATGTTGTAATCAATTTGCACATTATAAAATATACATCACAATATTAGATGGCACTACTGTCTTTGTAAAATTTGTTATGCTGACCAATAGCAGACATCCACGAAGTATATTAGTATATCATATGATTTGTGAGTGTATCTTACCAAGTTTTGTTCTCTGTTAGCGTATACAGGAGCGAGAGTTATACCAGCTGCTAAATTATTGTTTTTGCTTTAAAGAAAACAAATGCATATAAAAAGCTTAAAAAGTTGTGTGTTTCTAATATCTGAGTTAAACCTGGCTGATATGCGTGGGTGCAGAGCTGCACACAGGGCCGGTGCTAGGGTGTTCGGTGCCCCCCTGCAAACTATAAATTTGCACCTTCCCATACTTTACAAAGGGACAGCGTGCGCCTTTGGTGCACACCGAAAAAGTGGTGTGGTGTTACAATGAAAGAGCATGGCCACACAATAGTACCCCCATTTCAAATTATGCCACAGGAGCACAATCTTATTCACATAACACCGCATGTAGTAGTGCTTCTTATACACATAATGCCCCCTGTAGTAGTGCCGCTTATACTCATAATGTCCCCTGTAGTAGTGCCGCTTACTCAAAATCCCCCCTGTAGTTGTGGTGCCGCTTACACAAAATCCCCCCTGCAGTAGTGCCACTTACACAAAATCTCCCCTGTAGTAGTGCCGCTTACACAAAATGCCCCCTGTAGTAGTGCCGCTTAGACAAAATCCCCCCTGTAGAGGTGCCGCTTACAGAAAATCCCCCCGTAGTAGTGCCACTTACACAAAATGCCCCCTTAGTAGTGTTGCTTACACAAAATGCCCCCTGTAGTAGTGCCGCTTACACAAAATGCCGCCTGTAGTAGAGCCACTTACACAAAATCCTCCCTGTAGAAGTGCCGCTTACACAAAATCCCCCCTGTAGAAGTGCCGCTTACACAAAATCCCCCCTGTAGTAATGCTGCTTACACAAAATGCCCCCTTAGTAGAGCTGCTTACACAAAATACCCCCTGTAGTAGTGCCGCTTATACAAAATGCCCCCTGTAGTAGTGCGCTTACACAAAATCCCCCCTGTAGAAGTGCAGCTTACACAAGATTTCTCCTTAGTAGTGCCGCTTACACAAAATGCCCCCTGTAGTAGTGCCGCTTACACAAAATGCCCCCTGTAGTAGTGCCGCTTACACAAAATGCCCCATGTAGTAGAGCCGCTTACACAAAATCCCCCCTGTAGAAGTGCCGCTTATACAAAATCCCCCCTGTAGTAGTGCTGCTTACACAAAATGCCCCCTTAGTAGTGCCACTTACACAAAATTCCCCCTGTAGTAGTGCCGCTTACACAAAATGCCCCCTGTAGTAGTGCTGCTTACACAAAATGCCCCTTGTAGTAGCGGCGCTTGTACAAAATGCCCCCTTAGTAGTGCCGCTTACACAAAATGCCCCCCCCTGTAGTAGTGCTGCTTACACAAAATGCCCCCTTAGTGTGCTGCTTACACAAAATGCCCCCTTAGTAGTGCCGCTTACACAAAATGCCCCCTTTGTAGTGCTGCTTGCACAAAATGTCCCCTTAGTAGTGCCACTTACACACATTATGCACACACAGTCACACATACACACAGATACACACGCAGATACACACATACATACACACTTTCACACACACGCACACACACACAGATACAAACTTACACACACATAAATACATATATATATACACACACACACACACACAGATACAAACTTACACACACATAAATACATATATACACGCACACACACACACACACATCGTCACACACACACACACACACACACACACACACACACACACTTTCTCAAGCTCACTGACTCTCTTTACATCTTCAAGATCTTACCAAAGGAAGTCTGGCTGGCCAGAGCTGCTCATCCTCCTGTTCCTCCTCAGTCCTCATCATGATCAGCCTGGTCCCGTGTAGCTCCATCCCTCTGTGCCATTTAGCTCCGCCCCCTTTTCGGGTATTCCTTCCTGCACAGTGACCGCAGCCAGGGAGAGGAGAGGACACTTAAAGCTGCTGGCGCCGCTGCCTGTCACAGTGTGCAGCAGCCGGCAGCAGCTGGGATGCAGAGCAGGGAGTGCGCCTTTCCAGCCTGGCGCCTCCCTGCACCGCATCCCTTTGCTGAGCAGGTGGCGCAGGGCCTGGCTGCACACATTCTCCTATGCGGGTCCGGTGTGATATACCGGCAGATGGGATCCCGCTGTCAGTATACCGACAGTGGCATCCCATCTGCCGGAATACCGTCAGCGAGGCAGCGAGACCCCTTGCAGGTTCGCTGCGCTCGTCACACTGCAGGCCCAGTGGCGAGCAGGTTCTATTCCCACTCGGTTGGTGGCATGGACCCACCAACCGAGTGGGAATTAGGGGCGGGTGTGGGGATGCATGACGTCAGCAAAATGCCAGCTGTCGGGACTCCGGCGTCGGTGTCCTGAACGACCACCGGTATTTTGACTGCATCCCTCCTATTCAGCCTTCCATTTTAATGAATGCACATTGCATCTTTCTTTCTGTAGATGTGTTTAACCTCAGTATGAGCTCCAAAATGTTTTGAACAAAAAAATGGTAATTTATTCATGTTACACACTGAAAATATGTCAAAGCAAGGGAAGTATGTAGCTGTCTCACCATAGCTCCATGAGACAGATGAAAATAAGTAATGTAGCTGAACCTTGAATCCCTTGTACACAAGTGAAAACATCCGCAGTGCTGAGGAATTCAGCATTAAGAATGTAGCTGAGGAGAATTAATTAAACTTGCCAAAGTATATATATCCCTTAAAGGGTAGAGTGCAAAAAACGAGAAGAATGTACAGAGATATACAGTATCTTCCAAGTGCTTTTAAGGATAGTCTGCATGTACTCTTTTTTCCCCATAGCTGATTATGTCAAAAACTAATTTCATATGGTCTGTATGTGGGAGTCACAGTACAGGGTAAATTATTATGGAAGAGTTATGGATGGACATTTAGAAAGCTGAATATCCGCAGTGGCAGATTTTACCTAGAAAAACCTACCCCAACTGAAAATTCCACCAAACCCAGTGAGGGCACTGTCTGTAGTGTAAAGGCCCATACACATTAGACGATGTCGCTCTGTGAGCGACATCGTCTAACGTTTCCCCCTCCCGGGCCGGCCGGTCGGTGGCCGCCTGTATGCACTGAGCGATATGACAGCTCATATCGCTCAGTGACGTCACGCCCCCGCCAGCCCTGCATGAAGGTCGTGGACGACAGTCCACATCCTTCATGCATGCCCTACCGACAGCGACGACCGTTGCCGACCCGCGGGGCCGCGCATCGGTCGTCGCTGGCGGCATACACACTTAACGATAAAATGAGCGACGTCGCTCAAGGAGGGGGAAAATGAGCGAGGTCGCTCATTATATCGTTAAGTGTATATGGACCTTTAGAGGGGCAGTGTATTGCCCTTTACACTGTGTGTCCCAGCCCCATTACAGTGTGTACTGTATTTGAGAATGAGGAGTGTGTGTGTGTGTGTGTGTGTGTGTGTGTGTGTGTGAGGCGAAGGGGGGGGGGGGGCGCTGAAAATATGTCAAAGCAAGGGAAGTATGAAAGGATGCTGGGGGTGCACCTCAGATTAAACTGTGCCTTTGAGCTCCAAAGATGATGTATTCCCACTGCAGCAGAGGTGTGATGGAATACTGGAAGTCCGTGGTTGGAGATGTTAGGGGTCTATTTACTAAGCCTTGGATGGAGATAAAGTGGATGGAGATAAAGTACCAGCCAACCAGCTCCCAACTGTCATTTTTCAAACCCAGCCTGTGACATGACAGTTAGGAGCTTATTGGCTGGTACTTTACCTCCATCCAAGGCTTATTAAATAGACCCCTTATGCTCTTATCTTATATTGTAGTTCCAATGATCAATGGCCCTCATTCCGAGTTGATCGCTAGCTGCTTTCGTTCGCAGCGTAGCGATCAAGCAAAAAATCGGCAATTCTGCGCATGCGTATGGTGCGCACTGCGCACACGCGGCGTACTTTCACAAAAGCCGATGTAGTTTCACACAAGGTCGAGCGACGCTTTTCAGTCGCACTGCTGATCGCTGAGTGATTGACAGGAATGGGGCATTTCTGGGAGGCAACTGACCGTTTTCAGGGAGTGTGCTGAAAAACGCAGGCATATCAGATACAAACGCAGGCGTGCCTGGGAAAACGGGGGAGTGGCTGGCCGAACGCAGGACGTGTTTGTGACGTCAAAACAGGAACTAAATAGTCTGAAGTGATCGCAAGGTAGGAGTAGGTCTGCAGCTACTCAGAAACTGCATGAAAAAATGTTGCCGCCGTTCTGCAATCCTTTCATTCGCACTTCTGCTAAGCTAAGATACACTCCCAGAGGGCTAAAAGCAGCTAGCGAACGATCAACTCGGAATGAGGGCCAATATACATAACTGTAGTGAAACTAAAAACTGTACAGTTCAATATCAAAAAAAGTTTCAAAGAAGTTATATTGTAAATACAATAATATATTGTATACATCATGAGCTGTGTCACCTGTTAGCAGGGTGCTCTGGAACAGAAAGTGTTAAAAATGGGACTGATGTTTATAAATGCAGCCCTTCAGACTTTCATTTACAGAGTGCACAGTACATATTCTAAGAACACAGGTCATGAATGTAGCGGAGGTCATCTGGATTTACTAAAACGTGATTCTGCTGATATTTGTCCTGTACTCTCCCACAAGTGACAGTTTTTAGACTGTTCTGGGTACTATTTGTCTTATTCCACTTTTGGCTGCAGAATATTTCATGTTTCTTTTGGCTAATATTGCACCAATTGGTTACATACTGTCTGACATATTAGCAGGCTCAGTACAAGGTTTCTAGGAACCCTAGGCAAAATTTTAGCCTATTACCCCTATGGGTGTAGTATGGTATGCCGGCGGCCGGGCTCCCGGCGACCAGCATACCGGCGCCGAGAGCCCGACCGCCGGCATACCGACAGTGTGGCGAGCGCAAAGGAGCCCCTTGCGGGCTCACTGCGGGCACGGTGGCGCGCTACACGCGCCACGCTATTTATTCTCCCTCCAGGGGGGTCGTGGACCCCCACGAGGGAGAATAGCTGTCGGTATGCCGGGTGTTGGGATCCCGGCGCCGGTATACTGTGCGCCGGGATACCGACATTCGGCATACTGAAGACCACCCACCCCTATCACGTCACCTGTATCCTGGCTCCTCTGTGCCACTTCCTCTCATCCCGTCACCTGTATCCCGACTCCTCTGTGCCACTTCCTCCGATCTTCCCATAACATCAATACACCACTCAGAAATAACTTTAATATACCACAATACTGTACATTAGTACACCATCCATTATGGTACATAATACATAATATTACTACAATACTCACCTCCCTAGATTGTTTTATATATTAATATATATACATACAGTATTGTGCAAAAGTTTTGGGCAGGTGTGGAAAAAATGTACCACTCTCCATCAAACTGCCTTCTGTTACAGCCAAATATTTCACATTTTGACCCACTAGTCCAGAGCACCTGCTACCCCAGTTCCTATGTTTTCGTGCATAGGGGGTGATTCAGAGTTGATCGTAGCTGTGCTAAATTTAGCACAGCTACGATCATCCACACTGACATGCGAGGGGACGCCCAGCACAGAGCTAGCCCGCCCCGCATGTCAGCCCCTGCCCTGTCGCTGAAGTTCAAAAGCATCGCACAGCGGCTCTACTTTTGCACTTCCGGAGTAGCTCCCGGCCAGCGCAGCTTTTGCGTGCTGGCCGGGAGCTGCTAGTTGCTGCCCAGCTCGCAGCAGCTGCATGTGACGTCACGCAGCTTCTGCAGCCCGCGCCCCTGCACGGTCCTGGACACGCCTGCATCGGCCAGACCGCGCCTACAAAACGCCGCCGTGTTGCCCCCTTCTACCCAGCGACTGCCTCTGTCTGTCAATCAGGCAGAAGCAATCGCTAGGCAATGACAGCCGTCGGCTGTCAGCCATGCGCCGGCGCACTACGGCGCCAGCGCACTTCTGACCTGATCGCTGCGATGAACGGCAGCGTGCGATCAGGTCAGAATGGCCCCCATAGTTCAGTAGAAACAAGGCCAAGTGACTTAGATTTCTCTTCTAGTCATTCACTTTGCATTTTGTTAATAAAAATAAACCATTAACACTTCCATTTTTTTAAAGCATTCTTGCTATTCAGCATTTTATCCAACCCTGCCTAAAACTTTTGCACAGTACTGTATATTAATAAACCGCCAAGTCATTTTAATATGCAGCCCATCCCTCAGATAACACTCAAAAACACCCACAGATAATAACCTCTACTTAAAAGCGGTTTTGTAGTCTCTTCACAGTCATGGTCCAGATAAATGCAGGGTAGGATAGCCACACAGACAGTCAGGACCGAAGGACTGAAGGAGCAGGAAGGGGCGGGTCCTTGATGAGGATCAGAGCCATAAGGAGTGGTGGAAATAGAGACATAAAGACATCAGTGCATTGGTGGCTGGATCCCAGGGAAGGGAGCAGTCATCATGAAGAGATGGAAGGGGGTGGGCGTCTGGGCGCTGCATGAGACATATCAGACTGTGATATGTCTGCAGTCTCGGCCAAACAGCAGCTAGTAAGTGCAGGGGGTGACGGCCATGGCTGATGCAAATAGTTGCCACCACCAGTATTAAGTAAAATAAGAATGCTGGGAGCCTCAGTACAACTCTCTCAGGTGGCGGCACTATGAGGCAGCTGTCTAATGGTAGCATCGGGCCTGCCTATTAGGGTTTGTTGTCTTGTAGAGCAGAGATGCCTATAAAATGCTCTGAGATACTAACTGCTGTTGTAAGAAGGCAGAGCCAGGGCAACAGAGAGCCTGGCCAGGCCCAGGTACTTTTTGTTGGCAGAGTGTTGCGGTGTCTGATAGGGAAGTTAGTCCACACAACGGTGTCATGGTCTTGCCGAGACAGGTGCGGGAGGCCCGGGACTTACTGGTCCGGGTGCTCTGGCGGGGGTGCAGGCTGCTGGCGCTGGGCGAGGTGCACAGGCAGGCATGCTGGGGCCTGTGTGGGAAAGCAGAAGAGAGGCAGGCTGGGTGTGATGTCATCGGCACTGGCTCCCAGCGCCGACATCTTGGATTCTGGCAAAGGTGGGTTTTGCCCTTCCTTCCCACAGGAAGAGGTTCTGGCTGCAGCAACCAAAGGGATCCATGCCACAGGTATAAATCTGGTAGACCAGGAAGTAGAACACAGTTCTCTGAGCTCAGCAGCAGCATCCATGCAGCACTTGTCTAACAATCTGTTTCCAGCTCTCACCTGCATCTGACTCAGAGTCAGTCTCGTTAACCCTCTGAGTGCCTGCCTCCAGAGTCAGTCTCGTTAACCCACTGAGTGCCTGCCTCCAGTACCTGCCTCCGTATCTCCCGATCCCCAACAGCCTATCCAGTCTCCGAGCCTTAGCCCACAGTTACCAAAAACCCCGGAGTGTCTCTGTCAGCTTCGGATAACTGTAAACCAGACCTTGCCCAGTCAGCAGTCAGCCATACTGGACTTTTTCATATTATGTTCGGACTTTACTCCGGATTCAGAACACTTGTCCATGCTCTGCTAATAAATATATCCATGTGAAAG